>NC_053448.1:25460476-25760476 GCF_007990345.1 Gossypium hirsutum | reverse complement strand
ATAGGGGGTTGACTTGTTTGTTTATGAGGATGACTAGATCAAATGCTATATTTGGAAGTTGTTTTGCTGATCAGGATGGCTTTTATTTTGCTGATAAATGGAGAAATCAGTTGAAGTATTTGAAGGATATAAGAAAAGAGCTTTACATTACTACTTGTTCAATATCATTAATATATCATTTGGAAAAGCTTGCACGAAAACTAATTCGCAACCTTGATTTCAAAGTAATGTTGTATTTTATCACACTAAATTTATCTTTATTCATTCTAAATATATGAATTATTTATATGTTAATTTATCTTATATATCATTTACTATTATTTTATTTATAATATTTTAATTGTATACTATAAATTATTAGCATTTTAATCGTATACTATAAATTCGTCATTACTATATTTTTCTCTATGCTATTAATTAGTCACGAAATATTAATTATACATCATATATTATTAAGGTTATAGTTACACGAGAGTTCGTTGATTTTTGCTAGGTAAATACACATTCAAATTTTAGATTAAATTATATATTTTTATTAAATTATATTTAATAATAATTTTAAATTATATTTTATAGTATTATATATTATGATTTTAGTACATATAAGAATATATTTAATATTAAGAATTTTATTAAATTATATATTTTTATTAAATTATATTTAATAATAATTATGTTAAATTATATTTTATAGTATTATATATTATGATTTTAGTAATTTAATATTAAGAATATCTAATATTAAGAATTTTATTAAATTATATATTTTTATTAAATTATATTTAATAATAATAATGTTAAAATATGATTAAATTATTTATTACTGATATTAATAATCTTATTAAAATTTAATAACAATAACAATAATCATTTATCTAAACAAATTTCTGCTAAGGGTATTCTAGTTATTTTAGCTTTTTTCCTTATGCTATTACACCTCCATTCCATTCAACCAAACATAAGAATACTATTACGCCTTTATTCCATTACATTCAACCAAATATTTGATTTGCTATTACGTTTCTATTTCAAAACAGCGAACTAAACGTGATGTTCTTCACTTTTTTCTGTTATTTTTATTTTCTCAGTGAAACAACAAAGAAGAAGATATGGCGTGATGAGTTCAAAATGCTCGGAAAGCAACCACCCATCACAAGAAATTCCCCAAGAAAAACAGAATCTGTTTAAATTTTTTTTAGTATCAATAACGAAAGGGAAATTACCCAAAATTCCGACAGCTGTTATTCCATGTCTTTTTGTGGGAACTTGGTGGCGTTTCTGGTGTTCTTTGTTGCGTTCTTTTTCTTTCCTTGGAAAAATTCCATTCTCCTCTAACAGGATTATGTTTTTACCTATCTTCCATTAGCTTGTCTGTGTTTGAAAATCTTTGTTGGTCTAGGAGCTAAACAGGTCGGCAAAGGGCTCAAGAAACGAGGTTAATAATTTCTTCCCCTTTCTGGGTTCCTTTTATTCACTTTTATAGTTCTATTTCTGCATAAATATAATTAGTTTTCCTTCCACCTTCCATCATTTCAACAGACTGCGTGCGAGACAACACTTACATTAAGCTTTCATTTCATTTACTGAAACCACTATTGTGCTGTTCATCAAAATGTTTTATAGCCACGGTTTCGTACTTTGCCAAAGACATCGCTACCTTTTCCTTATTTTTCTCTTGATTTTAAGCACAACCCAAGTTAGATACAAAGCTGAAGGTACGTAATCAATAAAATTTTCATCACAACCAGTAAGTTTTGAAAATATTTTTTGAATTAATGAACACAATTTTTTTAAACTTGTTTTTAATTCAGGTAGACCAAATCCCAAATCTGATACCTTTTCCAAGGTAAACCAGCATACAGAACAGAAAACTATATTTCTTTTCCTCTGAAGAGCATACAATGAATGTTAAGAAGGTCTGTCTTCTTTTTTTTTTTCTTACGTTTGATAGAAAGTAAATGAAGAAAAGAAAATATTGAGCGGTCAGATAGGGTCAAGGCCGCCAAGGTGTGATAGAAGATGCAGTTCATGCGGGCATTGTGAAGCCATTCAAGTGCCTACAAATCCGCAAGTCAGAAATGGGAACAAGAATTTCTCAACGTTACTCTTTGGCGTTGCTTACGCAAGAAGAGTTGATAACTCCAACTACAAGCCCATGAGTTGGAAATGCAAATGTGGGAACGTCATATTCAATCCCTGAAAATAAGTTTGACACAACAAATTCTAGGTTCTTTAATACCCATTTTTCAACCTTGTAAATCAGTGTAAGAGAAATATATAGTATTGTTCTCTTCCATGTAAGAATCATATGTTCGACGATGCTACACCTTCTTACAATTATTTTGCTTTATGTGCTCCATGATTAAAAATCACAGATGATCATCTATTGCACTTCATATCCAGCTTTGTGTTGATCACTTGTGCATAAGACTTAGCAGTTTTGTGACCGCAACAAGAGCCTCGACGTTTAGGCCACCCAAACGAACGAGAGCCAACTTCGAAATGTCAAGTAAGGAACAACAATATTACTCTCAATGATCATGATCGACCAAGTTTCGACCAAAAGATCTCAAACTCTTCATGCTCGGGATCTAACTCCAACAAGATACAGTGCCTGACGAAAATCAATGCAAAAACAAAGTGATAAATGCACAAGAGCTCTTGTAAAGGGTTCTTACAAGTAGACAGATGTACTGGAAGAAGACGGTGAGGAAAACTGAAGCAAATCCATTAACACTAAGTGTAGCGACAAGTGGTGATTGGTAAGGTAGATAAAAAGGAAATGTGGCTGACAATAAGGCTAAACGAAGAAAATAAATAGAAAGAACTTCAAAGAGAATTTTGAGAGTCAGAATATTAAAATATCAAAAAGTCTTTTTATCATTTGTGAAAAACCAACAGTGTTTTAAGAATATGGGTTGTAAAACTAGCAAGTAATGAGAATAATAATTAATATTTTTCATTTAGGAAGGCATTATGGTTCCTTTTATTATGGAAGGATTTTGTAGGTAATGGTAAATAATGAATAGTGAACAAGAATTTATTTATTTATTTCTAAAATAACGGAGAACCACTTCATGTTACAAAAAAGGTTAAGAGTAAAACCACTTAACTACATATTTGATCTAACAAGCCAAATTTTCTAGAATATCTCAAGAGTAAATGTAACCTAAAAATTGTCATATTTTGAGGTTATTTCCCTTTTTTATACTTTGGTGAAGTAATATAATGGGAAACATCTCTTGAAGTGCAAGATGAAGATTGTTCCTGAATAAGAGTTTTCCTAACTTGCTCCAAATATGAGTTATTCTCAATATAGTTATTTTAAATAATGGTGATATTTTGACTCTTCTGAAAAACACAACTGTTTCAAATACAAGATATTCCAAATACAATGATTATTTTGAATATAACTATTTCTAAAATGTCATTATTCTAAACAAGAGATGTTTCAAACTTTACCTATTCTTTTTCAACAACACAAGATGATAGTTATTCTACTTAAAGCCTTGAACATAGCTATCACTACAACAAAATTTACATTTATTGACAGAAGTTTATACTAACGGACGATATCGGTCGGCATAAGATGCTGGAATGTGAATTAGAATGAGATATACCGACGGATTTTTTAAATCTGTCTGTAAAAGTCCAGGTTACACTAACGGCATATTGTGTTTCCGTTGCTAGGGTGAGATGAAAACTACGCGCTCTCTGCTCTTCATTGGCGGTAGTGTTTTATATAAAAAAATAATTAGAATGAATTTAATTTTGATGTTTTCCCTAAATTCCTTTCCCGTCTTTTTTTCTACTCTTTCTTTTTTTTGTACATTCACGTACAGGGTTTTAACTTTTCCCCCAATTCTTTTCAAGGTGTTTTTGCAGTCATCTTTTCAAAAGTTCTTTCTCATCTTAAATTTCAACTAATTTCTACCTATACTTACCAATTTCCACTAAATCCATACTGGGCAAGTTGAATGTAACATCTCAAAGGCTTTTCAACTTCATCTTCTCCTCTGAAAGGCATGAATGAAAAGCAATTTCGAAGTAGAAGGTAATGAATTTCGATTTTTTAAAACCTCGCTTAAGCTTTCTTTTCCTTCTGTTTCCTTGAAAGTAGAAGGTAATAATTTTCGAAATAGAAGATTTGTTTTTTGCTCAACTTTTGTCTTCTTTGCTTAACAATAGATTCCTTCAAGAAGGGTATTCTTTTTTATAGAAGAAGGGTAAAATTAGTACACATTTATTTATGGTTAGCCTTCCCTCATCTTGTCGGGTGCCCCTAAGGACTCCATCTTCATGGATTTCTACAACTCATTTACCTTCATAGCTTTGGTTCTGTTCCTCTCCGTAGTCACCTTCAAGTTCTTATCTGCAAAACTGAGACAAAAATAGAGAAAGAACAAGTACCACCCCATTGCCAGCACGTTTGTTGACCAGCTCCTCAACTTCACAGCTTTAAATTTATTTTAATATTACAACTAGAAACTTGTAAGACAATAAATTTGGATAAAAAAATTTACAAAGTTTGACAGTACTGATGGATTTTAGCTCTCTATGTAACACCCGATGCATTCTCCGGATCTGGGTATGTAACATCACAGGTTGACCCGATTTAAAAACACATCTATTTGCTTTTCTTTCTAGAAAAGTTTATAATCCATTTTAGTAGATATCCCCTATCTTCAGAGCGATATTCCTTTAGTTTAAGATCACTTTTATTCGTGAGTGCAAATTAAATAAAGATTCGTGCATTAAGGATGCACGGAATAACCCTTTAGCAGTTATTTAATTAACATCAATGAATCATAAATATTGTTATGTCGTCAAGGTTTCCATTCAACATTCGATGTTTTCAAAATGTCATTCAATATACATAAAAATTTTGAACCGGCGGTTTCTAACAATAGGCCTAACCTCCAGCAAATACACGTTAACTCTGAAAATTAAGAAAGCTTACAAACGGCTACAGATATGGTCGTATCTCTTCGAGCACCATACTTAACCTAAAAACTTGAAAGGAAGAAAAAATTGGGTAAGTTCGTATGAAGTTAGTGAGTTCCCGAGAAAGACGATCCCATCTTAATTACTATTAGACATTAGGAAAAAAGGACTCAACTAGTTCTCCATATTTGGCGGATACATTACTCTAGCCTGCAGATCAACTAGTGGATGATACCACGAACTCAACTCAGCCTATTGGCAAACAACATCGACTTCTATACTCATGGATGACAATCACGGACACATCTACTCCGAGAATGTGCCACTTGTGTGAACTACCATTTATGACAGGTAGGCTTACTGTTCATGCTTTCATGCAACGTACAGTACCATATGCACTTTTTTTTTTTACTTATTTTCTTCCTTGTGCTAGCTTTTGATTCCCGGTTACCAAAGAATCAAAATTTTCCTGTATCTTCAAATCTGCTCATCTAAGCTATATAACATCACCTCCATATCCTCCTAACTCCCCTCCTTGTATGAACACATAAGTGTTCTCTCATAAAGTCGGATTTTCACTATTCACAATTTGCATCCAAGTGACATATAGCCGTAGTTGCATAAAGTCACGGATGTGATTTGTTTCCCCAAAAATCACAGGATTTGTAAAACATTATATTTATATATTTTAAAAGGGACAATAGCAAATTTTTCCCTCTACTTTAACAAATATTTCAATCCCATATCTTTTACTTTCAAAATATGTAGTGTCTATCAATGTATTTTAGATAATTGAATTTTCCATTATCCAAAAGCAGTTAAATTGCTACAGTTCAACAAAGCATCCACAAGATTTATAAAAGGAAAGACGATTATTTACAATTCAACCATTTCCAATTTGAACAAATGTGAATATTAAGGGTTTCAACATGATCAACCTACCTCCCCACTAATCTGATTTGTTTAGTCTTTTTAATCTTCTTCGAAATTGCATTTTTAGTAGAATGAGACTTGCCAAAGAATATGCCATTTTTTTCACGCTAGATAAAACTGATATTAAGCATTCCAAATCATCTTCAAAACAGCAATAAAAAATTTGCCCCTTAAATTTGTATAAAGCCCAAACTAGTTCCTAATTCCAAGAACCCATAGCTCAATGTGTTGGAAAAATTCCGTGGCGTTATTCATAAAACCTAGCGATTATGTTAATAAATCTTTACTAAGTTAGCATACGTGCTCTAAGTTAGGCCATCCATTCATTTTTCAGCTTTCAACCAAAACAATTTTATCTATTATTCTTGAGCTCCGATCTATTAGGGTGTGGACTCTAATTTCACAAATTGATCACACAAAATGAAAACTTCATTAATATTTAATGGGAATAATATATTTTAAAAGGCTAGAAACCGAAAAGTTGAACTCCCTCAAAGTATAGAATTTATTTGGGAAAATAAATCAAACTAGATTTTGACAGAGTATTGACACTTAAGTGGTGTGTGTTTTATCTAGCCAATAGTCACTATATATAAAGAGAAAAAAATAAGAATCTCAATCGAACAAGGGTTAAATAAATAATATTATTTTAATAAAAAATTTCATGTATTCCCTATTACATAGGGGTGGCGGCACCCCCTTATGGAAACTAGGGTTGTTGCCCCTTGCTCTGTAGATGGGTCTCCATATATGCCTCTTGTATTGGGTATTGATTATATGTGCCATTTGGTCTTTAAATCAGATCATAATTTTACCAACTCAATTGCTAAGTCAACTCTTGCGTATTGATTAATCGCTAAGTCATCTCTTGTGTATGGTAAAAAAACACATTCACTGTAAATAGTGATACATACTATTTATTTCTTAATTCTTTGTTTTCATTCATTCATTCATCATATTGATTCAATTGCAAACTATTTAGAGTTGTACCGAATTAACAAATAGTTCGTGAATATATATAATTAGGGCTCAAATAATTTTAACTAAGTTTCAACTTTTCATTTATTAATTACAATATTACTTAATTATGGAATCACTTCACTACAGAATCATAACTAAAGGTTCCTTATTATACACTATTACGAAAGTAAAATAAATTTGATGTAATAATCAAATGGTATGAATTTTGATTATGTGAACCTATTTTAAAACTTCACCTATTGCCTAGTGGTTTAAGTACATAACTGAAACAAGTCAATAACCAAGTGCCGTAATTAAGCTTCCGATCAATGGTGTTTAATTAAGCTGAGGTTATTTCAATAAGTTAATGAGAAACCAAGCCAAGTGTTAAAGTTGATGGGATATTTCATTGGCGTATTTCTATATCTGGCTTATCAAAAAAAAATTATTTATAAAATTCAAGCATCTTCCATGTAGACATTGACTAGACATGACTTCCTTCCATACGTATTGTGTACGAATTTTCGCTGTTTAAAATCAATCAAATAAATAGTAACTAAGCTTGTAAGCTAGCAAATTCCTGAATGACAGCAGCACAATCAAAAGCCGTGGGGCCATTGCTCCATATTAGGTGTTTTACTTCTAAATTCTACAATCAATCTTCCGATCAACGAGAATGGCGCATGTAAAAATAAAAGACTAGTTTAACAATGGCTGCTGCAATCAAAAGTCAGTATGAATCCATGATTTAATTCTTTTGACATGATATAGTTTAGGTTGTATTCGGTTGAATTGGATTTTTAGATAAAAAATAAATTGAATCATTTTATTCAATTATTCATTATCGAAATATCCAAAATTCATTAATTACGATTTGTTTTGGTAATTTTTATCGAATTTGAGTTTTGTAAAAAAAATAATATTACCTTATTTTGGGTCCAAAAATATTTAATAGAGTAATTCTTGATTTTTTTTTCTCACAACAACCATAATACATGCTTTAGATACATCTA
Organism: Gossypium hirsutum; assembly: GCF_007990345.1. NCBI lineage: Eukaryota > Viridiplantae > Streptophyta > Magnoliopsida > Malvales > Malvaceae > Gossypium > Gossypium hirsutum. The sequence goes on along the minus strand of NC_053448.1, from coordinate 25,752,626 downwards.
TACATTTATAAAGGTGAATTAAATAATTTAATTAATATTGTAATAATCAATAAAAGTATTTTAAAAAATCATTTTAAGTTAAGCTAAGTATATAAATCATCAAAGTTGTTAATAAAATCTAATATATAAATCATCAGTATACCTAATGTTTTTGTGTCATTTTTTAATTAGTTTAATTAGTTATAACTAAGTGATTACAGTATGTCATATAATTGATTAAATTCGTAACTATCAAACATATATAATTGTGAAAAGTTGTTTCTTTTATAAATAAAATATTATAAAATTTAATAAACTATTTTCTTAAAATTAGAATTATGCTTATAATTATTATATAAAAAATAATTCACTTACTCTAATATAAAATTATATTTTTATAATCTTTTTTATGAAATATTTTCATAAACTTTACTTTTTTGTATGATCATATCTAGCTATTAATGTTATTAATAATAATAATAATAATTTATATAAAATTTAAAAATCTAAATTCTAAAATACGATAATTTATATATAAAATTTAAAAATCTAAAAGCTCGAAGGGGTGACTACCACCTGGATCCATCCGCTTCAGTTTCAGGCTCTGAACTAACTATACAAACGTCAAAAAAAAAAAATCCCCCTTTTGGCACTAACAGGATTTGAGATACAAAGTTTAAATTCTAATCTAAAATTGATATAGCAATGCTATAGGCAGTTCATCTCTGCATCAAGCAGCGGAGCTTTCATCTACGGAACAATCATGATTTTTTAACTGCCAAGGCTAATTAAATTTTCAATCTCTTTATTATCTTTGACTTTGGGTATCAGGAAACCACAAAAGCTTGGTAAAAGCAACATGGAATGTCCTTTACTAGGAGAACAATTGTGTCAAGATACTTTAATAAGAAATAGGTAGATTAATTTTTACACATTAAATTAAAAAATAAATTGATTCTTTCTGTTAAAATTTTATCTATTTGCGCTATTAAAAATTAGTATGATTGACGGAATAACTAAACAGTGACATGTGACTTGCTACGTATATGTCATATTGATGTATATGGATCAACTTTTAACCGCATAAATAGATAAAAATTTTAATAGAACTAATTTATTCTTTGATTTAATGTACAATAATTAATTTATCTATTTTTTTAATAGAGAATAAAATATAATCTGACTTTTAATACGATAACCTTTATGGTAGTTTTACCCAAACTTCATTCACTAAATTTGGTATTTCAAGAGGCAAGCTCTCCCTACATCTTGCATCAAATTTAAGTAAACATATGGATAATCCCAGGCTGACAAATAACATTCCCTGAGGTCATCAAAAACCTAAACATTTTCTAAAAGCTTCAATGTTGTATCAAATAGCAGTAGATAGGGGTGAGCATTCGATCGAATCGAATCGAATCGGATCGAAAATTTTCGAGTTAATCGAGTTTTCGAATATCATTTTATCATCCTAACTTTATTTGAAGTTTTCTCGAATCGAGTCGAGTGAGATGGAATTCGAATCGAATCGAATCGAATATATTTGTTCGAGTTAAATTTTAAAAAATAATTTTGGGTCATTGTAACCATTGTCACCCATCGTAATAAAATTTATCCACCTTAATCAATTTTTTTATTAACTTTCATCACTTCATAATTTATTTATTAATTTTTTATATATTGGTTAGCTTCTTTGCTTGCTTAGTTATTTCAATTATCTTCAGATTCTTGTCACTATGTATTTTAGAATTAAAAAATATATTATATGTAAAAATATGATTTTTTAATAAAAGTTATTTTAAAAATAAAATGTGAAATTGATACCAATATAAAATTTTAACACGAATATTTTATGGCATAATTAATAATTCAATTTTAATATAAATATTCAATATGACTAAACAATTCAGTAATATAAATAATATAAAATGTGAAATTTAATTTATAATATAAATAGTAGATATAAATAAAATTATTACTATTTATGTTTAGTGATTTTTTTGGATAATTTTGATTTTTTATTTGAGAGTAAAGGGTGAGAAGTAAAAGCTTAGGGGAAAAATAAAAAGTTTTGGGGAATAAAAGTTTGAGGGAAAGTAAAAGGGGGCAGTAAAATTTTGGAGGGAAAATATTAAAAAAAAAAATTGGAGGGGGGAGGATTTGGGATAGATGGGAGGTGGGATGGGAAGGGAATAAAAGTTTTAGGGGAAAAGTGGGAGGGAGTAAAAATTTTGGGGCAAAATAAAAGGTTTTGAGGGTTTTTGGGAGTAAAATTTTGAGAAAAAATAAATGGGAGAGTAAAATTTTGGTGGGAAATGGATTTTGGGTAGATTGGGGGGTTAGGAGGGGAGGGGAGTAAAAGTTTTGGGGGGAAAGTGGGAAGGAGTAAAAGTTTTGAGGAAAAAGTAAAAAGATTTGGGAGTTTGGGGTAAAAATGTAAAATATTATAGTTTGATATTCGAATTATTCGAGTTATTCAAATTTGAAAACTCAACTCGATTTGAACTCGAAATTCAAAAAAAATTCGAGTTGATTCGAATAACTCGATTAACTCGAATAACTCGATTCGTTTAACTCAAAATTTGATTTTTTTTTTCGATTTTTTCGAGTTGAATCGAGTTTTACTCACCCCTAATAGTAGAGGTTTACATAGAACTTTTTTTTTGAAGTAATAACTGGGATTTTATTAAATTGAAAATAAGAATAAAACTTAACAAAAATTGGACCCAAATAAAGTCCCAAATCAAAATGAATTCGTAAAGACTAGGCCTAAGAAAAAAAAAACAAAAATAGAGAAGCTACCTAGGAGACTATCCAGATTCTAACAAACCAAAAATGAAACGAAGCAAACACAAATTAAATAAAATAAATATTTCAAAAACCATCCCAGTCAAATCAAGAAACGTCTGGAAGCTATTAATTCTGATGACTAGTCATTTCCAATGCTCCAGAACATCATGTCGATAGCTATCCCCAAGATCTTTTAACTTTCTTTTGCTATCTGCTTTCGTTACTTTCCTGCACATATCTCCTTCAATCTGGTTCCTTAAGCCAAGTTTCTGTCGAGGCAAACGCATGACCTTCCAGATCTTCTCCCCTTAGATAAGTATCTTCTTCTTTCTCGAGCGCGGTCTTTGGTAATCTATGAGCATGTGTATTCTCCGATCTGTGAATATACTGAAAAATAACTTCTTGAAAATCTGTTTTCTTCTTCTGAATATCTCTGATTATGGCTCCGATAACTGACTTGTCATTTGAAGTTGCTTGACATTTTTTATAACTGTTTTTGAATCCCCCATAAGACAGACTGATTGGATACTAAGTGAACTTCCTAATTTTGCACCTTCCGGGCACGCATAAGCCTCTACTGCGAAAGGTGAGGGGACGTTTCTGTAGATAACCGTCTTTAACACCATTAAGTTTCCCCTCAAATCCCACCCTACCAAACCTGTCGCTGAACTGAAGGTTTTACTGTCGAATGCTGCATCAAAATAGATTCTCGTTCTTGGTATGCCCTCCTATGTTTTATGACTTCTGTTTATACTATCGTTCTTTTTCAAGTTTTTTAAACCTTCAAATTCTACCAAATGTCTTTGAATTTTTTGTGCTAATTCTTTTCCTGTTGTGTTTCTTCTCTCGTGTACCAATTGATTTCTGGAGTACCACAACATCCATAAAGCGTACCAGAATAGCTGACACTGACCATTGTTGCTTCTCTTGAAAACCCAGGTAAGCCACTCCCGTATATATTGATTCGTATTATTCATAACCCCTGAAAGATTTAATTGTTGCCAAACTTCAATTGTCATAGTGCATTCATGGAAGACATGGACACTTCTCTCAACTGCCGAACAGCATCGAGGACATCTATCATTGGTAGTAACCCTTCTGTACCTTAGATTAGCAAAAGTAGGTATAAAATCCCATGATATTCGCCAGACTGTAAATGTAATTTTTGAGGGAAAACGTAGGCTCCAAAGTTTCTTGTAAAATTCTTTTAAATCGGTCTGTAATAAATAATCATTAGGAACCCAATTAGCATCTTGTAATAGTTTATAAGCACTGCGGACCGAGAACTCGCCGGAAAGTTCTCCTCTCCACACCTGAAAATCCTCATGCTCAAACTCTGCTAGGGGAATCTGCAATATTTTCCTAGCAATTTCCTCTTAAAAGGTACTGTTGACCACATCCATTTTCCATTTCCTACTAGATAAATCTATAAGATCCGAAATTGACTGTAGTTCGCTTCTGTTTGTTCTGTTTTGTGCACCAATTTTGTCGACCCCCTGAATCCAGTTATCTTCCCAAATGGAGATGCTATCCCCTCTGCCCACCCTCCAGCTCAACCCTTTTTGGAGAAGACCTTTTGCTTCCCATATACTCTTCCAGGTAAAAGAAGGTAAATTTCCTAATTCTGCAGATAGGAAACTAGAAAACGGAAAATATTTTGCTTTAAGGGCTTTGGCTAACAATGAACTTGGAAAATTAATGAGACGCCATCCTTGTTTAGCTAGTAACGCGATATTGAATTGGCTAAGATCTCGAAAACCTAAACCTCCACATTCCTTTAAAGAACAAAGATTTTCCCACGTGCACCAATGAATTCCCTTTTTGCCTTTTATTTTCTGCCACCAGAATTTAGCAACAATGCTCTCCAATTCTTTACATAAAATTCTGGGTAGTAAGAAACATGCCATCCAATAAGTAGGAATAGCCTGAAGTATGGCCTTTATAAAAACTTCTTTGCCTTCTTGAGATAAAAACCTGATACTCCAATAATCGATACACTTCTTGAAACGATCCTTCAGATTCTGAAAAGCTTCCTTCTTTCGTCCCACCATATTTGGCAAACCCAAGTACCTCTCTGTATCATTCGACCTACGAACCCCAATAAATTGACAACCTGACTTCTGTCCTCTTCCAGCGTGTTTTTGCTAAAAAATACTGTTGATTTTTCAAAATTTACGCTTTGCCCCGAGACAGATTTATATTCTTCTAGTATGTCTTTGAAAATATTAGCGCCTTTCCTTGTTGCTTCCCCAAATAATATGCAGTCATCAGCAAATAAAAGATGAGATATATGTGGTCCATTCCTGTTAATCTTGACTCCTTTTGAAATACCTCTCTTCATAGCCAATCTTAACAGACTCGATAAGTCCTCTCCGCACAAAAGAAATAAGAACGGACTTAGTGGGTTGCCTTGTCTTAAACCTCCGGTTGGCAAAAAATTAACTCTAAACCCATTAATGATTACTGAATAGGAAACTGTAGATACTCATTTCATAACGGCTTTCACCCAGTTAAGGTCAAATACCATCTTAACCATGATTTCTTCAATAAAACACCATTCAACCCTGTCATAAGCTTTGCTCATATCCAGTTTTACAGCCTTTAAACTTTTTTTCCCGTCTCTTCAGCTTTAACTTATGCAGTACTTCATAAGCTAACAAAACATTGTCTGATATCAATCGACCTGGTACAAAAGCGCTTTGAGCTTCATCAATACATTTCCCAATAACAATCCGAAGCCTATTAGCTATTACATTTGCTATAATTTTATAAAGTACATTGCAAAGACTGATAGGCCTAAACTGTGACATATTTAAAGGGCACTCAACTTTGGGTATAAGCACTATATTTGGAAAATTAATTTGACTAACCTCCATTTCACCATTCAGCATTCGGAGACAATAAGATATGACGTCCTCTCCCACTATCTACCAACATTTCTGGTAAAATGCTGCTGGAAAGCCATCTTCCCCTGGCGCCTTCATTGGACCCATGTCAAAGACAACTTCTGTAACTTCTTTCCTGGAATATGGAGCTGTAAGTCTTTGATTGGCTTCCTCATTAATACACCGTTCGACCCCTGATAATATATTATCATAATTCCCCCTTCTACCTGCCGAAAAAAGATTCTGAAAATATGCCCGCGTCGTAACCTTAATATCTTGAAAAAACACCATCTCTTCTCTTTTTTCGTTCTTTAACTTGTGAATAAAGTTCCTCTTCTTTCGTTGTGAAGCGTGACTGTGAAAGAATTTTGTATTTTTATCTCCAAACTTCAACCATTTTGTTCTGGCCCTTTGTTACCAATAGCATTCGTCTTTTTCAATCTCAAAATTTAAGCTTATTTTAGTATCAATCAGTTCAGCTAAAGTCATATCATCCCTTTCAGCTACAACCAACTCTTCAAGCTTTGCAGTCAAAATTCTTTTAGATTTTTTCCTGTTAAATTGAATTCTTCTAGCCCATTCCTTCAAACCTTCTTTTGGTCTCTCCAGTCTCTGAAGCAATTCCCCTGAAGAGTTCTCCCACAAAAACTTGACTTCATTAATAAAATATTCCTCCATTAGCCACCAGGCTTCAAATCTAAAATTACTATTCCAAGCTTTGATCTTCATATTTCGTTGTATCCAAAAGAAGAGGACAGTGATCTGAAAACGTACGAGTAAGATGTTGGACTTTCACCTCTGGAAATAACCCGATCCACTCTATGTTAGCAACTCATCTATCAAGTCTTTCTTGGATATTTGTCTCCGGTAAATTACCTCTCTCCCAAGTGAACCAGTTGCCTTCATATCCAACGTCAAATAAATAACAATCTTCTAGCGTTTTCCGAAATAACTCCATCCTTCTTTCATCTCTCGGTAGCCCTCCTTTCTTCTCAAATCCATACATGATTTCGTTAAAGTCGCCACACACCAACCATGGCAATACCTCACCACCTGCTAATCTCTTCAAAACTTCCCATGAATCGTATCTGTCTTATACATAGGGGAACCATAAAAGCTTGTAAATCTCCATTTAGCTCCTTTTTCTTTATCTTCTATTGACACGTCAATATGTCTTTTAGAAAAACTACGCAGCATTATATCCATGTCGGTTCTCCATGCTAAGCATAATCCTCCTTTGTGCCCTCAGCTTCAACCTCGATTCCATATAGAAAGCCACATCTTCTACGAACAATTTCTATCTGTTGTTTATTAAGTTTTGTCTCCATGAAGAAGACTATTTGGGGATTATTTTCCTTCAGTAAATACCGAAATCTTCTAATTGTCCATTGTCTCCCCAGACCACGGACGTTCCAGCTTAAAATTTTCATTGCTCCAAGTCGGTTAGCCTCTTGGCAGATGCCGATGTTAAAAAGATAGTATCTTCCATCTCAACCCTATTTCGCTTTTTCCCCTCCTCCCCTACTAAGGTTGCATCTTCCGCATCATACTCCATATTTACTTTTCCTTGAAGGAATTTAAGTTTTTCCTTTCATTGACCAACAGATGGTCCTCCCCCTTCTAGCTTAAACCCCAATATTGAATTAATGGAATTCGTCTTTCTCCCTTTCAAATTTTCATCCCTAGGACTGAGCCCCGACGATCTGTTCCCCATCCAATCTCTTTCACTTTTACTTTCTCCCTCTTCTCGTAACCAAATACTATTCATTGCCAGAGCTCTATGAGATGGAGTACGCAAAGATAAATCCCAACCCATCTCAATGATCTCCTCCCCCATCATCATTCTTGCCTCATAGTAGGAATCATTATGCCCCGAACGGCCACAGAAAAAACAAAACAACGTTAAGCGTTCATATTTAAACTTAACATACGAACAAAACCCACAGCTCATAACCTGCTTTTTCCTTCTCAATGGTTTCCTAACATCAATCTGCACTCTAATCCTCATATAATTACGATATTCCTTTCCTAGATTTGAAGCATCATACTCTAGGAAAATTCCAATAAAATTACCCAATTGTATCGCTAAATTCTTTGAAAATAAACCAACTGGAACATCATGGACTTGTACCCAAAAGGGAACAAAAACTAGAGGTATTTTCAATGGGTCTTCACCCCTCTTTAATTTGCACAAAATTAGTAAGTGGTTATTAAAGGTCCACGGTCGACCTTTTAAAACTCTCTCCATATCCATATAATGAAAAAACTTGAAAAGGTACCTTTTCTCTCCTAGATCTCTGATTTGCACCCCACAGACAGGATGCCATAAATTAGCCAGAGTGCTCTTCATGGCAGAAAAATTAATTATTACTTGCTGTTAAGAAGCAACTCACAAGCTGATAATCTGTTACTCCTCTTTGCGTAGTTGGATCTGCCTGGACAATCAAGATTTCTTCTTCTTCATTGATCGATAGATTTGCTAATTCAATCTCCATACTTGCACCGCCTTCAAAATTAGAGAGGGAATATCTTGAAGCCGACGAACACAAGACTTGAAATAAAAAACCAGAACGATAACGAAAAACCTAATAACTCATGCCAGAGGCGGACGTGCAAGGGCAGTAAACCCATAGAACTATTTTTTTTAACAGAAGGGATATTATTAATTTAGTTATTAGGCTTAAGTAATATATGTTTATTTAATATATTATAAATTATAAATATATTTTAAATAATTTAAAAATATTAAATTAAATTAATTTTTTCCAATTTAAAAATCCAAAAACCTATAACCTGTCCAAATAATCAACAAAACCGTTCAAATGGAAGCGGACATTAAGTTGATTTACTTAGTTTTAACCTAAAAATGATCTCCCCTGTCAAATAACAAATGCCGTAAAAAAAACAAAAACAAAAACCAAGGTAGAGAGAAACACGGTGGGTTTTCGTCGTATTTTACTTCCCAGTTCTGAGCAATGATTCAAGTTCTAAAAATAACGATGGCTGGGACCGACCGCTATTAATTGGGAGATATGATTAAAACTCATCCTTCGGAAAGAGTATGAAGGCAGAGATTTTGGTGCAACAGTCTCACGTGTGTGCGTGTGGTGGTGGGGGACATGGAGCTCCATATTCTCCATCTCCTTAAAACTGTGAAGACAGACACACCTCCGAGGAAAAGGCTGAGGTCCACAGCAGCAAAACAGGATTCTGATTCCGACAGCCTAGTTTTTCTTTGTATGCTTAAAATTTCAGTCTCTACTTTCCTTATACAGAAAGAACAGCAAGGACACGAGTCACACCTAAAGATTCCCAGTTGATTTAGATATTGTAATCAGATTGGATGGTACGTACTGCCACGGCCCATTTTGAAATTGGATTCTAGCTCTCTGTTTTTCCTGGATTCTACAACTTGGTCTCAATCAAGATCACCAATTCTTTGCTCTGTTTAGTGTCTATAAACAGCTTTATCTTGTAGACATTTTTAACTTATTGATGGAATATCAATTTCTCAAGTAGAAGAGTAAATTTCTTTTCGAGATCATAGTTTGAGAAAAAAAGAAGAAGGAAGAACCTTCGGTCGATTCCTAACCTGGTCACGTTGGCAAAGAGAGTGAAAACCAGGGTCCAAGAGGAAGAATATTATTATTAAGGCTTAAAGGTGGTTAATCGCATAATTACAAGCCCTTAAAAACCAGTCTGTTTTGTACCCCAGAATAGCTTACTGGGCCAAAACCTTCGGTCACTGTCCTTTGAAGTGAAGTAGTTTACCATCCGCCTTAGAATTGCAAGCCCAAAACCAATGACTACCATCATCTGCAAATTTATCCATTATCTGTATGCAAATATGAAATACTATTGCCTATGGAAGTGGTGAAAGTGTCCCAACTTTCAACAAAACCCAAATTCAGTACATTTTAGAGCCTCTAAGACTACAACTCGAGTAAGAATTTTTAGAGCCTCAAGAGTATGCATCATTTGCAGCCATCAAATATTCAAGCGAGAGCATGTAGTATGGCATTAGCTGTGCTAAATGCATTGAAGAGTGAAAATTAAACACGCATTTGGCAGGTTAAATCTTACATTTATGACTTGTAATGTTATATTTTGAAATAAAATTATATTATTTAAATTTTCAACATTTCAATCATCTCCTTAAATTAAGTTACGAACTTATTTGTAAGTTTTGAATCAATTTATTCTAATCATTTTCTTCTCTAATAAAATTTAAATCTAATAAAAAACAAAATTATCTTTTTTTTTCCACGGTGAATCAATAAATATCACACTTTAAAATTATAAGTACTAAATTTACTGTGCTAATTTATTTATTATTTATTAATATATTAATTATGATTATAATTATGATTAGTTTCATCGACATATATTTACTAATTAATATATAAATCTACTAATTTATTATATTTTTATGAAAATTGATTCTTAAAATTAATGACAATAAACTTGTTCAAAAATGAAATAAACAAAATTATGTAAGAACTGTCGAAACCACCTTTTTTAAATTTGAAAAACGGGGATTGACTTTTAAAATGAAAACGGAGTCGCCACCGATCTTTTATTGTGGTGTGATCAGATCACCTTGAAAATAATTTTAGGTCTGCGAATTTTTGAGAAAACAGGTTCGGGAGTTGATTACGCACGAGGAAGGGTTAGCACCCTCGTGACGCTCAAAATTGGTACCGATTTGATTGTTTAATGTCTTAATGTCGAAATTTTGAAAAGATTTTAAAATACGATCCTTTTATTTTGAATGAATTGGAAGATAAGGCTCATTTATTTTAAAAAAATAAATTGTTATACTCAGTAAGTTAGAGTGCAACATTTCAAATCCTTAAAATTAAGTTTATCCTTTGATTTTTAAAACCTATGCATTCTGAGAAGGATATCCGATTATTTTGGTCAGATGAGAAAATCGAAACCCAGTAAGTTAGGGTTTGATTTCACAAAATTCCTAAATATCGAACATTGTCTTTATTTTTAAAATCCTCATCTCGAGAAAATAATATGTCATATCCAATGTGTTAGGACACAACGTGTCGAATTCCCGAGAATGAGTTTTTATTTAAAATTTGTATGTTCGGAAAATTTTCGATTATTTAGATTCGACGAGGAAAATTGGAACCCAATACGTTAGGGCTCAATTCTCTTGAGGATTCCAAACTTCGAGTATTTTGAAGATTTTTGAATAAATTGGTTTTAATACTTAAACGATATTTGACGTAACCTTTTAAATGAATGAAGAACGATTGAATAATAATGTACAACGCGAAATAATTGTTCGTAAGCTAAAACGTATACTAATGAATGTCAGACAATCAATAAATATAAATATACAATACAACAATAATAAGAATCCCATATTATGTGTTGGGCAAATGCTAATATTAAAAGCTAAAAAATTAAAAGGAATATCAAGTAAATTAACACGAACAAGTTTTAAAATAAAATAAAATAAAATAAAAATGAATAGCATGCAAAGGAGGAAATTTAAAATTATCAATATGCAATAAATTATATGCATAAATTTCGTCATAACAATATATATACGAGTTTGCAATAGATTTAATGGAAAATAAAAGAAATACTATGTGAAATTATAATATTAAAATAAATTTTGAAGCAAATATATATAATGTATATAATATACCAATTAATATACATACATTAGTCTAAATAAGTAATATATATATAAAATGAAAAGTTTAATAATAATATAAATAATAATATATATAATGATATAAAAGTTTAATAACATATAATAATATGTATAAAAAAATCAAAATAAAATAGAATAAAGGACTAAAGTACAACGTGCGAATTACATGGAGGGCCAAATGAGAAAATATTCCCTCCCTTCCATAACGCTTTAGTATGGACTAAATTGAATAAAAAAAAAGCAAATGCACGCCTAAATTTAAAAGGGATAAAACAGTAAAAAAGGACTAGATTGCAATGCGCCTGAAAGGAGGAAGGGTCGTCTGCGCAAATAACCCGAATTACAGAAACGCGCGGATCCTTCCGCGGGTCGGGTCACCGCGCGGGTTATTGAAGCTTAATGGCTAATACAGCGCCGTTTTAGGGCCACTGGAACTGGCCCTAAACGGTGTCGTTTTATGCACTAAATAAAATACCCTCTTAACCCTCAAATTAGAACCCTAGGCCAGCTTAAACACTAGCCCCCAAAGCCACCCTTTTTTTCTTGCGCCGCTTCACAATCGAACCCCCCCCCCAAATTCACTCCGATCTGAACGAAGGAGGGCTTCGGCGACGCACCGACCTAGGTACCAAATCTAGTCTCCTTCTTCCTTTTATTTTTGTTTTTCGTATCAAAGAAAGAAGAAAAATCAAAAGAAACGTGCAGTAGAAAAACGTAGAAAAAAAATAAAAAATAAATAGTCAATCACCTTTTCAAAAACTCTGTTTTTTCTTTTCTCTCAATATTTTCTTTTCTTTTGTATTCAATCTGTGTATCAAAGAGAATCCTTTACAGTGTTTTTTTAATCGGCCTTATATCCGAATCCAATAGAAGAGAAAAAATAAAAATCAAAATAAAAGAATAAAAATCCATCCCTTTTCTCTGCTATTTTTTATATTTTATATTTTCTGTTGCTCTTGTTGGTGTTGTTTGTCTGTTTGCTGCGCAGATACGCCAGCTGGAGACGCACGTGGCGTGGACGAAGGTGGCCGTACGGAGGCGCGTTGGCTGCGGCGCTGGAGGCTATCAGAAACCCTAGGGTTTCTGTTTTCGTTTTGGGCTTCAATGCAATTGGGCCGGAGTATTTGTGTTTGTAACCGGGTTTGGAGATTGAGCTAATTAGGCTTTGGTTAGGTTTGGGCTAGGGTTTGAGTCTGGTGTTGGGTTTCTCAGGTTTGGGTATTGTATTGGGTATTAGATTAAAACGATTTGGGCTATGCTAGGCCCATGTATTTAGACTTTGGACTTTTAAATGTTGATTTGGTTTATATTTTTTTTGATATTTTTTTGTTTATTTATTTCGGATTTGGGCCGGGCAAATTAGGCCTATTACAAGAATATTCCACCCTATATCTTATATTTCGCTGTAATCTTACATAATTTTAACCAATTATGCCAAGTGACTCTTGACCACCTAATGCTTTCTATGCAGACATCTCAAAAAACATGGTTTAAGTTGTCTCGGGTCCCCCAATCAGCTAGGAAACTATCCTCCAAGTGATGCTAAGCAATCTAAAATAACACCATTATTTAGAGAACAGCCATCAAGATCCAATCTACTAGAACTCTTCTTCATCCTAGAGACCAGTATTGGTCTACACCAGCATGAGGATTGAGGACAATCGTAATCAAAAGAATCTTTTTCCACCCAAATTTACAATTTAACTCAACAAACAGCCAAACGTGGTTAACAAGAGGCACCGTACATCAGTAGTGAAAGCAACTCACCAGCTTGGAGGGAAAGGGGAAGATGATAAACAAAGAAAATCCTTTAGATGTATTCACAAAAGCAAGCTCTTTCCCAAAGTCTGAACAAATGAATCCAGTGCAGAATGATGACTGATGAGCTACTCTAAAATGCTTGATTTAACCAGAGACTTCCCAATCATTTCATTGCTAGCAGAATTGGAGTATAACTATGGCAGTCATAGATCACCCAAGTTGTTCATTCATCACATAAAAACAACGTAAAACTAGCTATTATTTGGTATGCAACACAGAGTGAGCTCAGAGTTACAGAACATATTAAACAACATAAAGCTGGTTCTTTTATTGTTTCTATTATCAAAATAGGATGCAAGATTTACTCTCTAATCATATAAATTATCTAAGAAAGCTCTCAAGGCATGTACATGGACAAGAAAAGAAAACCAGGATACAGCCATACAATTCTAGCTCTGCTTAAGCAACTTTGGCTGGCAGTGCAAAATATTCTTTTGGCACTGAATTCATATCCAAAACTGCCTCACCAATATTCAACATTTCATCAATGCTGCGCCCATTGAATCTGCTTAATATCAATACCTTCCTTCACCATCTCATAAAGTGGACTCATTTCCCTCAATTTCTCAACCTGTTTCACAGTAAGCTCAACTGCCCTATCTATCTCTTCCTCAGTAGTAAACCTTCCAATCCCAAACCTAATCGAAGTATGTGCCATATCCTCATCCACACCCAAGGCTCTCAGCACATATGATGGCTCCAAACTAGCACTAGTACAAGCACTCCCACTAGACACTGCCACTTCTTTCAATCCCATCAACAAACTCTCCCCTTCGACATACGCAAAGGACAAGTTCAAGTTCCCAACATACCTCCTATCCATACTCCCATTCACCACCACCCCATCAATCTTCTCTCTAATCCCATTCAATAACCTCTCTTGCAACCCTTTAATTCTATTCTCATCATACTCCATTTCCTTCATCGCCAACTCACACGCAGCTCCCATCCCAACAACAAGCGGAGTAGGCACAGTCCCACTCCTTATCCCTCTCTCTTGCCCACCTCCATTCATTTGTGGCTCAACTCTAATCCGAGGCCGCCTTCTCAAATACAAAGCCCCAACTCCTTTAGGACCATAAATCTTATGCCCACTTAAACTCATTAAACTAACGTTCCATTTCTCTACATCAACCTTAATCTTCCCTAAAGCTTGTGCAGCGTCAGTATGAAAAGGGACATTAAATTCTTTACAAATTTTACCGATTTCTTCAACCGGTTGAACCACACCAATTTCGTTATTAACAGCCATAACAGAAACTAACCCGGTATCGGGCCGGATTTCTTTCACTAACCTATCCAAATCAATAAGCCCGTCCGACCCGACAGGCAAATAAGTCACCTCAAAACCTTCCTGTTGAAGATGCCGACAAGAATCTAAAACGCATTTGTGCTCTGTTTGAGTCGTGATGATGTGGCGCTTCTTGTCTTTGTAGAAATGCATAACGCCTTTGATTGAGATGTTGTTCGATTCGGTGGCGCCGGAGGTGAAGACGATTTCTTTCGGGGAAGCCCCGATGAGTGCCGCTACTTGTGCGCGGGCTGTTTCGACGGCGGTTTCAGATTCCCAACCGTAGAGGTGAGTACGGGAGTGAGGGTTCCCGTAACGAGATAGGTAAAAAGGAAGCATCGAATCTAAAACCCTAGGATCCACGGGGGTAGTCGCTTGCATGTCGAGGTAAAGCGGACGGCCCGAAATTTTCACACCTTTCATGGTGATTCCTGTTGGGTACTCATACTCGGAAGGGAAAGCGACAGAAGCCGCGGTGGAGAAGCAGCGTATAGCGGCGGTTCTGTTGGTTTTGGTTAGGGTTTGACGAAGAAGCTTTGAGGCCATTTCTTCTCCTTTTCTCTTGGAACCTTTTTTTTTTCAGCGTTATAGCAAAGCAAAGGAAAAGAATTAGTGCGGGTGACGAACGGGTTTTGATAAAACTACGATAACCGACTTTATGTCTCCCAATGTTAACACGTGGCCCGACTTTCTGCCACTAAAGAAAGAAGTGAATACATTTTAGTTTAGTTTAGGGTCAAGTCCACGTCACTTATTAGAAAAAAATATACCATATTTAGAAAATATTCACTTATTTTATTTGAAAAACTAGTTTAAATTTTGCTGTAAGTTGTGGTTTTAGTTATTATACTTTAATTTTGTCATCTTAATCTTTACATTTTTAAAGTTTTAAAAATTCAATTTTGACTAAATTATAGCTGGTAAATTCATTAAGTCCTATTATTTCTAAAATCTTATACGACAAACACACTCTTACATGTGTAATGCCACAACAATTTGTTATTTTAATATTTTACTTTCAAAAAAGTGAATTAACGGATTTAACAGCTATAATTTGTGTCAAGATTAAAATTTGAAAATTTGAAGAGTATAGGGGCTAAAAGTGATCCAATTGGAGAAGATAGATTAAATTTTACAACTTCATGCATAGTATATGACTAATGATAGAATTTAAGCAAATGGATTTAACTACTACCTTTTAGGTCAAGACTAAAATTTTAAAATTAAAAAAAAATACAAGGACTAAAATTGGCCAATTCAAAAAGTATAGTGACTAAAATTGACCAAATTAAAGTAGAAAGACTAAATCCACAACTTACATATATAATATAGAGACTAATAGCAAATTTTGACAAAAATACATAAACTTATTTAAAATTTATTTGCCAAATAAATTTTAAATAAAAATATTTTTAGTTAAATAATACATAAAATAATTATATAAATAGTATATTTTAAGAATTACTTATCAAACTATTATAAAACAACATTCATGATTGACATTGAATCATCATAGTGGCAACTTGCTGCTTTTTTCTTTCTTTCTTATCAAAAAAGGCCATTGAAGGGTCTTGTCGGGCTTATGAGAGACAAAGATTCTCGATTGCTTCAAGAGGTGATTTAGGGCCTCAATGGGGTAAAGAATCTTTGCCCTTCATAAGCTCAACATGTTCCTTCATTACACCTTTTTTTGTGAAAAAAAAAACAAAATTACATCAAATCAGTTATTCAAAAGCACCACAATCTTCATCTTGTTAAAAGGCCTCCAATACCTCATTAAGAGGCACATCTAAAATTTGTAAACTTAACTTCCATGTTAGACAGAGTTTAGCCAATCGGTCCGTAACTAAGTTTTTCATTCTGGACACATATCTGATCCGCCACTGCCTTTTAGAATGCATAGTCCTTTGAACCCTTTCTAAGCACTATGATGCCTAAATCTTCCAAACCCTTATCGGTCAAGGCCTTGGCCACATCTAAATTTTTTGTCTGAATTGTGGCCCACTTGTAAACTTTATTTAATAAAATGAGGAGCCCATCAAGAATACCCCATAGTTCAGCCTCAAAGGGAGTACAATTGCCTAGATAACAATTATATCCCAAAATCCAATTTCCAGCCTAATCACATAGCACACTACTAGTAAAAGAATTCCCAGAGACTCTCTTCATTGCACTTAGAGAATAAATGAACCTATTTTCCTTTAGTGTGCGTTTGTTATCACGAATTTAGGGAATTGGGCTTATATATGTTTTAACATGATTCAAATTATTATGCCCAACTAAGAGAAGCTTTGACAATTTCAAGGGTTGGCCAAGTAATGTTCTGAAAGATGAATAGATTTCCATCTTCTAAGTGGGAACTCCATTCTAGAGAATCTGCACAGTCGAAGAGGAAATGGCCACCATGATTACTGATCTAAGGAAATCTGGGATCCTTGCAGCTTGTAACGAAGTACCAATAAAATCCCAACTTGTAACAAAATAGAGCTACTTGCAAACAGCAAGCTCAATTTCAAAAAGCTTTTATAGAATATTTTCTACAAGCATATATTTTTACTAATGATATAGAGGAAAAATTTCCTACTATAAAATTTAAATTGGATCATGAACCATTTGATATAACCAGTATTGAATGAGGTTTTACTAAAGAAATAATAGTACACTTTGTTTACATGAGCATTTATACGTTAAATTTATTACATTCTCTTAACAATCAAAGGTAATTCATACTTTAAACTTTTTTAAAATTTAGTCCTTACTTAAATAAAAGACAACAATCATCAAAATATCACTTGACATTTAATTTACTATTATTTAACCTGTCATTTGAGTTATTTATCTAATTATTTATTTCACTTGTCTAACTTTTATACGCATTGCAATTTAGTCATTTTAACTTCGAATTGACTACAAATAAACTATTAACATTATTATTTAAACTCACCTTCTAACACCTTTACTTTAAAATAAATTCGATAATGCACATTAACAATTTCTTATATAGATTAATCTTATAAATATTAAAATACCAATTTAATAAGTTTTCACCTAGGTTATATTAGGTAAAGCAAAATTCTTGAAGTACTTACAATCTAATGCTTGGAAAGAGCTCTTTTCTTCTTCCTTCACTATTTTGCTACTCCTTTCCCCTTATCAAGCCTTTTTTGATCATATTTCTTCTATTTCTCTTCATTAATATAGCACACACATGCAAGATTTAATATCAAAACCATAATCACATATCATTTTCATACACTTTAATGAAATATACATGAAATCCTTAAAGAAACTTTATCATTGTTGCCTTGAACTTTTACTCAAATCCCTAACTTCACTTTTCTCTCTTCTCAAATGTGTACACTAGCTAACTTTAAAAGAAAATTAGCTTGCTATAAGGTTGCTCTATTGATTTCACTAAGAATCCATGGAAGAAACTTGAAGTTTTGAGCTTGAGGTGGTTGAAAATCGTAGAAAGGACTAAAATGAAAGAAAGTGAAAGTTGACTAAAATGGGAGATGGAGGTGACGTGAACTGGATGATGATGGAAGTGAATTCTAAACTTTTCTATATATAAAAATCTATCAAATTAAGTATTTAAAATATTAAAAATTATTTAACTGAAAAAACTCTAAACATCATTATATACATTTTGTGGTTCACAATTAATTTCAATCTCATCCACACTTTTAGCACTCTCTTGGTTAAATTGTACTCCTAGTCCTTCCTCTTTTTCTCATCGAACTAATTCAGTCATTCTTATTTTTAATATTCACACTTTTGCCCCAACACTTTTCACACTATTACGATTTAGTCAACACCTCAAAATAATTTCTATCAACTCAAAAGTCTTTAATTTGTTACAATATCCAACTACTTTCTCTACTAATACTCATGATTCCTATTTTATTTACTTCGAAAATTTTAACACTTGCAAGTTTCGAAATAACACTATAATCATCTTAGGAGGTGTTAGGGATGTTACAATGGCATTAAATTTGGATTTTAGGTATATAATGGTGTTAGGAAAATTTCATTAGTGAATAAAATATCAGTCAAATGATTTTTTTTGTAAGGTTTATTTTTGACAAAATATTAGATGAAGATTGCATATAATGGTTTTTTTTTTATTTTTGTGTTGGTATTTTAATGGCTAAATATGCAATTTAGGACTCAACATTTAAGGGTTTGGCTCTTAAGATTTGTAGAGTGGAATCCTTAATGTAGAGGAGAAGGTATACAAAACAACTTATTGTTATTTTTTGAAGAATTTGAAGCTTACAATGCTCTTGAAGATCCTTGTTGAATAATTATTCTTAAGTACATGCTGTTCTACAAAATATTGGTGAGTCATGCTGGTGATATTGTTGGTATCGTTCCATTGAATTAGGGGGTGACACAGTGGTGCCAAGGGATGAGCGAAAAAGAAATAATGGAAGGCGGAAAGAAAATAAAGTGAAAAATGAAAGCGTAAAAAAACAAAAAATGACGGGGAGGGATATTTTTTAGGCATATTTTTTAACGGAGTTAACTTTTTGGGTGATTTGAATAATGGAAGATGGTTTAGGTACCACTTCTGACAAAAAAAATTGTTTAGGTACAAACTTTGAAAAAAGAGCATAGTTTTAGGTACCAATTTGTGGTTTAAGCCTAATTTTTTAGCCTCATTCATCAATGTTGCACCTATGGTTTTTTGCTCCCAATATGGTACCTATAAAATCATTTTGTCAACCAATTTACCCCAAGCCGTTACAAAAACTGATGTGGCACTAAAAGACAAACCCTTGTTGGTAGGTGGCATTTCTTACAAAAGTCTTACTCAAAAAAAAAATTGACACATGGCAATATTGTAAAAAATATTTTAAATTTTTTAAAAATTATATTTTCAAAATAATTAATATTTTAAAAATAAAAATATAAGATACTTTTTTTGAAATATGGAAATATTCTTTTACCAAAAGAATATGAAAATATTAAAAATAAAAAAATTCCCCTCGTCCTCTCAGATCCCTTTCAACACCTCATCCTTTCTATCTGTGCAAATCTACCTATTGAGGCAAGATGAGCTGATTGATGTTGAGTGGTACTGTAGCATCCAATACTCGACTTGGCCGCTAGCTCCAAGCTATGAGATGCTGTTGGATCTTGTGCCCTAACTATATTATTTTCTATTGGAAAAAATTTGGGTTCGAAAAAAAGTTATTGCACAATGGAAATTAAAAATTTTGAAAATCGACCTGGTTTATGATATTTGTAGCAATAAAACTTAGACCGAAATCATACATGTGTTTTTTGATAGACAAATCCTTGTCGTTTTCAATTTTCAACAAAACGATCTTCTCTACTATTCTCGTACCACGAATTGCTTCAAGTGTGGGCTTGAACAAATCGAATCAAAACATAGAACTAGAAATAGTTTTCTTTTCTTTTGGGTGAAAATAAAATTCTCTTCTCAAATAGAAATCGACAAAATTGTTATTCTAATATAATATATTTAATAGTTGAGTACAAATTCTCCCTATCTTTTGACAGAGTAACAATATCTTAAAATTGTGTAAATAGCTCTACCGATGCCATTTATTTATAGGGAGAAGAGGTAGAACTCTTGTTGAATTGTAGAAGCTTATTTCAACTAGAAAAATGAAATCCTAATTCAACTAATATGTAGGGGGCAACAACCCTAGTTAATGATACTAGGGTTTGTTGTCCCCTCTTGTTACAAAAAGGGCTTTTTGACCTCTTCCATATTGGGTCCAAGTACAAGTACTTTCCAGACTTTTAACCCAATACTTTATAATTTGATCCAACTCAATATTTGTTTTTCTAATTCCCAAAATATAAACTTCAATATATTTTTAATTAAATAATTTTTTCAACCCAATTTTAATTCTATTAAAATCATGACGATTTTACTGTAAAATAATCTATGAGAAAATAAATTTAATATTTCCGCATTCAACGGTTCACTATGACCAAATGATTTATTTCCACTTTTGAAATTCATTTAATTCGAAAAATATAAATTCATTTTTCATTTTGGAGAAAACCACATTCATTTCCAAATTATTTCATTTCTCTATTTTTATTTTCATTTTAGAGAAAACCTTAATCATTTCCAAATGTTTCATATTTCTCCATTTCACCATTTTTGTTCATTTGATTCAACATGTAATTCTTTTTTTATTTCAACAAGCCAGCGGAGGGACCGATTGGACATATGCAATTGAGGCTCAAATGATTTATAATTAAGTTCTAGCTTTTCCCCTATTAACTATAAACTCATTTAATCACGAAGTCATTCCACTATAGTATTGTGACTAAGCTTTCCCCAACGACATACCATTACGAAAGCAACGCGATTAGTGCTCTTCCAATAACCTTTTTATAAGTGTGTTACCTTCGTAGGATATCCTTAATCACTTTGGGATAATATCTTTCCTCCTAATATGATCTTATTTTATCTCATGGTAACAATTACATATTCTTTAATGAAAAGTTAATTACTATTGACTGCCTCCGGAAGTACTAATGTCTAAAGTGTAAATCCTGCAACCAAATATAATCGTTAGGCTATTTTCGCAAGTATACGGGTTAGGTTGTAATATAGATTTATACAACGAAGTATTAGAGTACTCCAAGGATCGTATCCAAGAGAGGTGAAACTAAACTAATTCTAATCTCTACATTAATAGATCTAATTAGTAATTTAATTAAACTATATTATGATAAACCCTAAGGTGATGAAAATCATATTTTATAAAAATAATTAAAATGCATAAAAACAAAGAAGAGGAAAATAATTTGTAGATTTTATCAATTTTAAGGACAGAACGCTAACTTGTTTTAGTGGTCATAACTAACTCCTATTATAGGTTCTATTCAATCAACTAGTCATTAACCTAGCAAGATCTCTCGATCTTCCACTAAACTAATAAGTCGGATTAGGGTAAGGTGTTCACGAATAAGAAATACCAATTTTGGGTTCATTCCCACCTAGATGACTTCCTAGGGTTGTCAGGCCTAGGGTTTTAAGTTCTTCCTATCCCAACCAGCTGATTCGTTAAGAAACATAAGAGTTAATTACTCCCGCGTCCACTCGCTAATCTCTTATAAAGGGATAAGTTCCTCATAGATCTAATAAACATCATAAACTTGATGGAAAAGATAAACATAAAGAACAGATCAAGTAAAGAGTTTAAGAAGAATCCTGATATATTAATATAGCATGAACAATAAACCAAAAAGAGTCAATTGTCTCCACAAATTAGATTTTCCAAATAATGAAATAGAAACAAAAGTAAAATTTCAATGGTAAAAGAAATCGAAGTACAAAATAAACTAGAAAGAAACTGAAAATAAAACAAAATGAAAGCCATTTGCTAAAACTGGAATAAGAACTGTTTATAAAGTGTTTAGAGCTATCTATTTATAGGCTTAGGGTTGGATGTTTTCCATTGACCTAATTTGGCTAACGTTTTTGCATTAAAGTTTTTTGTGCATACCAAAACACCATTGGCTCATTATTTCACCTCGTCAAGTCAGTGTCGCGACACCCTTTGCTTGTGTTGTGACACTGATATCAGTTTATAAGCTCAGGTTGGATTGTAGGGTTGTGTCATCACACACTCTATCTATGTTGAGACACTGAAGGTAGATTGCTACTTTTGAGTGCTCTGCTCACTATGTTGTGACATCAACAGTCCATGTTGCAACACCGCGGCCAGTCTCGTGTTCCTATTCCTACGAATGATGTCTTGCAATACTCCCTATAACACCCCAAACCGGGCTTAGACGTTATGGCCGAACATAACGATGTCACAGGGTAGTGCTTTTCGAAAAATATGTCTTCGCTAAATTGCCTTTTCTATTTAACTATTTTTTTCATTACTTTATGTTAATTTCAAATCGTGTTGTTCATTTCCAAAACATTATTAATTTACAAATCGTTATTCAATTTCAAAACATTTATTTTATTGCGGAAGCTTTTAAATAGTTTGCGTATTCGTGGTATTTTTGATAAAACATTAATTTCATTTGAAAACCCGAGTTTTACCTAACACTAGCAGATTTAAATCATAAAACCGTATAAAAACCAAATTTAAACCAAAATCCGTAAAGATCATAATTACAGCAAAATACTCCCAAATAAAAGTAAAATCATAAATAGGTAATAAACAGTGTAAAAGAAGTCGTGTGGCCACCATTGAGTCCTCTGCCGCACCAATCCGCATATATCTGGGGATTACCTGTACAGACTAAACAGAAGGGGTGAGTTTACGTAAACTTAGTGTGTAATCCCCATACAAATGTACAAACAGTAAACAGATAATTACAGTTTGGGCTTAAACCCTTTTCAGTATCAATGTCAGTCCAGTTTGGGCCTTATCCCATCTCAGTACAAAAACAGTCATGCAGTAGAGTTTAGCCCATCACAGTATCAGTAGAAGTAACAGATATGCAGTCAAAAAAAATCCTACCCATCTAGCCTCTACACACCATCTCCGTCCAACCCTACACTCCATGTGGGGATATAATCAACCCACCCATCTATACACTCCAAGTAGTACCAAATGCGGCACTAGACAGTAGTTTGTAGTTGAGCTACCAGTAAATTAGGCTCGAGGCCTTTAAGTACAGTTCCTCCGAACATTATAATCCCCTAACCCAATGTAATACAATATACAGATATGACATGCTAAAACATAATATCATGCATGTAAACAGGGCATACAGTATCAAATCAGTGGGACATCATCAGTCTTAATCATATCAGTCATACAGTCATTTCAGCCAATTAGGGGTCTAGGTAAACTTACAGACCCTACAGTAGGTTCACAGTCGACTTGGGCGACCCATGCAACTTTATCAGCCAAGCAGTGAAAATGGGCCTACAAGCCCATGATGTTTGCCCGCGTGGGCCCACACGCCTGTGTGGCTCATATGACCCAAATTGTCCTTGGCCTCGTGATCCATTTTAATGTAACCCGTGCTAGTTAATTATTCATATGTGTTTCTACTATTTACTCGTATGATTCTTCAAAGTTGTCTACTTGAGTTACTGTTACTAAATTACTTGTGTCTTAAGCTACAGAATTCCGAATTAAGATCTAAAATTTTTTCCTGAAACTAGACTCACATATCTTCTTACCATAAAATTTTTAAAATTATTGGTTTAGCCAATAAGTATAGTTTATTCTGTAAATTTTATCCTATTTTACTGTCTAACAGTTTCGACCTTTTTGCACTAAAAATTAATTATCTTCTCGTACAAAATTCTGATGATGTTTCTGTTTGTTTCTTTTGAAAGTAGACTCATTAAATATTTTAAAAATATAAATTATAACCTATAATTATTTTTATAAAATTTTTAATAATTTTCCAAATTTAGGACAGGGGATTCTGAAATCATTCTGATCCTGTCTCACTAAAATTAAAATATCTCATAATATGAAATTCTTTTGCTTACTTCGTTTCTTCTATAAGAAACTAGACTCAAATATATTTAATCCCATATTTTTTTCATCCTCTAACTCGATTTCCAAAATTTATGGTGAGTTTTCAAAGTTAGCCTACTATTGCGGTCCAAACAACAAGCAATTTCAGCTTTTTATCGAATCCCTTATTTTTGTGTTTTGGGTACACACATGGTTTTGTTTCGTTCCAAAAACACTCCCGAGCACTCCAATACCTAAAATTGACCAAACAAACCCAAAATTAAACACTTAGAATGACATAAAACCGAACCAAAAGTGATGGACAACCCACTTAAATCGACTAAAATCTTACCTTAGGTCGAGCAACGTTAATTCGCACGTTTAAAGCACCGACTGGGAAACCCCAGCACCTTGATATTCTCTTAAACATAGGATACATCGATTAACTACCATAAAATGACGTTGCTAGACCCCAAATCAAAGGAAGAAGGCCAAAAGAGATCACTTACCAGATAAAAAAGGGCCACGAATGCAAGAGCGATGATTGACTGCGAAAAATCCATCAGGAAGCTACGAAAAATCGAAAAAGAAAAGTGAAGAAGAAAGTCAATGTCAAAATTTTAGAGAGAAAGGGAGAAATGAATTTTGAAAAGAATAAAATAATAAAAAAACAAAAATAATCCTAATAACTTCCCTATCTTCTCTCAATTAACTACCCACTAACAATCCACTACTCAGAATCCATCTTCTGTACAACTCTTCCAGGAAACTGAGTAAAAAGATTAACATTCTCGCTCGCTTAGAGATTTGAACACAGAACCTCCAACAATCCAACTCTCTTACCACTTGAACCAGCAAGCTCATTCTGATATGGTTTTACAAATAATTAAACTTAAGCCCACTGACCAAGGATAAGGCTTTAATCAGAAAAAAAATTCCAAAATTTCGCCAAAGGCATGACTTGAACTTGGGACCTCATACACACACCTAGAATACTTAACACCTAAAGCAGGCAGATGATAGTTTATTAATATATGGCGTTACCATTATTATTTCAGTTTCTTTTCTGTGTGTATAAATAAACTATTTTATAATAATGTCCTGAGAATAATATGATTATTCTTAAAAGGTCCTTAGTCAAGTATTATTGTTGGATAGGACAACGATAATGCATTAAGACTAACATGTAGTTGATTGATGATAAAGAGTTGTCATTGGTATGGAGTGTCAGAATCGATGCATAAATCAAAGAAGAAAAGTAAAGAAGAAAGTCGACGTCAGAATTTTGGAGAGAAAGAGAGAGAAACAAATTTTGAAAAGAATAAAATAATAAAAAACAAAAATAATCTTGATAACTCCCCTATGTTCTCTCAATTAAGACCCACTAACAATCCACTACTTAGAATCCATATTCTACACAACTCTTTCAGGAAACCAAGTAAAAAGATTAACATTCTCACTCGCATAGAGATTCAAACACAGAACCTCCAACACTCCAACTCCTTTACCACTTGAACCAGCAGACTCATTCTGATATGGTTTTACAAATAATTAAACTTAACCTCGCTGAACAAGGATAAGGCTTTAATCAGAAAAAAATTCCAAAATTTCGCCAAAGGCATGACTTGAAATTGGATGTGTGTTCTGAAGAATTCTAAAGTCAAATAGAAGATCCTGTAGGAAGCTCATAGCAATAATTACTCGATTCACCCTGGTAGTAATAAAATGTACGGTAATTTGAAACAAAGATACTGGTGGCCAATTATGAAGCATGAGATCTCAGCATCTGTATCAAAATGTTTAATTTTTTAGCAAGTTAAAGTCGAGCATCAGGAAACTGGGATTGCTACAGCCTATTATGATTTTGGAATGGAAATGGGAACAAGTTACCATGGATTTCCTGTCAGGGTTATCGATATCACCGAGGAAGAAAGATGCTATTTGGATTGTTGTTGTTCGTTTGACTAAATTTGCACATTTCATTCATATGTGTACGGATTATTCACTTTAAAAGTTGGCAGAGTTATATGTTGTTGAGATTGTAAGATTACACGAGGTACCATTATCGATTATTCCTGATCGAGACCTACAATTTACTACTAGATTATGGAGTAAATTACATGAAGCTGTAACACCCCTTACTCGAGACTGTTGCCGGAGTCGAGCACGAGGCGTTACCTGACTTAACTTACTAGTTCGGAGCATAAAAAAATTGCTTTTAAAATTAATTCACTCACATTCAATTGATATGTCCCAAAAATAACTCTCGAGACCCTAAAACATGCAACGAAAATGGTTCGGGTCCCAACCGAGAACATTAAAAATTTTCCAATTACTTAAACATATAAAATAATTTATTTCACTATTCATAATAAAACTATCCACCTGCATAGTAGTCACTTAATTAATTATAACTCGAATTACAAAACTTTAAATTTAGATCTATAAATTTTATCCAAAACTAGACTCATATACCTTCTTACCATAAAATTTTCAGAATTTTTAGGTTGGCCAATTAGTACAGTTTATTAGTTAAAGTCTCCCCTATTTCACTATTCGACAGTCCTAAGCTCTCATCACTAAAAATTAATTATCTCATTTTATAGACTTCATATGGTGCTACCACCTATTTTTACTGAAAATAGACTCAATAAGGAATCAAAACATATAAATTATAACTTCTAATTCTTTCTATACAATTTTTAATGATTTTCTAAATTCAGAATAGGGGACTTCAGAATCCATTCTGACCCTGTCTCACTAAAATTCAAATATCTCAAAATATAAAATTCCTTTACCCACACCATTATTTTTATATGAAAATAGACTCGATAAGATTTAATTATATATATCATTCACTCTCTAATTCATTTTATACTATCCTTGGTGATTTTTCAAATTTATGTCACTGCTTCTGTCCCAAAACTATTTCATTGCAAATTTTTACTCTTTCATAATTTCTAGGTATAAACTATCACCTAGGCATTCATAATACCAAACATATTCTTACTTAGCCATTTTAATAGCTAAACATTATCACATATTTACACATCATCATTTAGCAATATCATAGGACATACATTCAAAATGACTAAGTCCCTATACATGCCATAGTTCAACATTGATCATCATAAAATACCGAGTTGTTGTGGTTGATAGTGTGGACACTCTCCGACGTCTTTAAGATCACTGAAGTAGCTTTGCAATACTATAAAAGAAAGAGAAATAAAATAAGTAAGCATAAAGCTTAGTAAGTTTACAAGTAAATAAATAACAACACTTAACACAAATAATTATACTTAAGTAACATGATCCCTAATTTCCTCTTTACTTAATCTCTTACTCGTTCTCTTGCTTGTTTACTTAGCTAACTCATGATTATAACTTAATCTTCTCTTGCTGAAATGTTGATTCTCAATTGATAACATAATATGTTCTTAGCTCTTATAACTCACCTGAATTTGCTATTTATGCTTTTACATGAACTTTCATGGAACATAATTTGTTTACTAGCTCGTTAAGCCACATTGGAATAATAAGGATACTTGGGTCTCTTTTCTGATAATAACATGCCAAAGCCATGTCCCAGACTTGGTCTTACATGGGATGTTTCTTGTCCTGCCAATGCCATATCCCAGATACGGTCTTACATGGGAGTTCTCATATCGGTGCCCATGCTATGTCCTAGACATGGTCTTACGGAAGACCTCTTATCTCAGTGCCAACGCCATGTCCCAGACATGGTCTTACATGGGACCTTTCATAATCTCAATGATACCAACGTCATGTTCCAAACATTGTCTTACATGGGATCTCATCACCCAAATGTCAAGACATTTGTATCTGATACATTCCCAATGTTTCAACGGGACTTTTTAACACTGATTCTCTGTCATCTCATACTTGAGTCAACATCAAATAAATTCATGAAATAAATATATAATTTCTGGAAAATAACAACATTAATAATAATTATTGAAATATTACATTTATTTACCGTAAACTTACCTCGGTACAAAATATAGCCAAATCCACCCACTTAGTTTAACCTCAGATTCTGTTCTTCTTGATCTATAATAGCAAATTTAGTTTATTCAATACTCACATTTTCCAAAACAACCCTCGACTCTAACTTTGGAAAAATTGTGATTTTGCCCCTAAACTTTTACATAATTACACTTTCACCCCAAAGCTTGGAAATTAAACTTCATCTCTTATTCTTCTGTTTTATGAAATGCTAGACATTTTTCCCTTCTATGTCAACATCAAATTCCTACTCTAACATGTACTTATGAACATTAGGTATTTTTACCGATTATGTCGTTTTACTCGTTTTCACTTAAAATCGCTTACCAAAAGTTGTTTAACATAATTTCAACCTTCATATTCTAACATAAAACATCAAAATAAACAAATTTCACCTATGGGTATTTTCCCAAATATAAACCCTAGGTTAAATTATTGCTAGAATAAGCTAAATCAAGTTACCGGGACTCTAAAAATGTAAAGAACATTAAAAACGGGGCTTGAAATCACTTACTATGGAGCTTAGAAGCTTGAAAACCCTAAATATGGCTGCCCCCTTGCTATTTTCGTTCGCCATGGAGAAGATGAGCACATTTTGCCATCTTTTTCCCTTTTTAATTCTTTTTATTACTAAATTATCAAATTGCCCCTAACTTAAAAATTTCCTATTTCACTTATCTCATGTCTATTTTTATCTACCAACTTAACCAATGGTCTAATTACCATATAAGGACCTCCAATTTAAAGTTTCATAACAATTGGACACCTATAACATGTAGAACTCAACTTTTGCACTTTTTTACAATTTAGTCCTTTTGACTAAATTGAGTGCCCAAACGTTGAAATTTTCAAATGAAATTTTCACAAAATCATTACATGAAATCATAGACCGTAAAAATATAAGAAAAATAATTTTTTCCTCATTGGATTTTCTAAAATTTTCTAAAATTTTTTTATTTCAAATTAGTCCCTAATTATTCCTAAACTATTTTTAAGGCCTCATAGGCTCGATTTAAGGTTAGTAAAGGTTTTTATGCTTTGAATAAATGATGGAATGGAATGTTAATGTTTGAAATTGGTAATTTTTTTCTATGTGATGTTAATTTTTATGATTTGTACGGTTATATTCCGTAACCCTAATCTAACGACAGAGATGGGTTAGGGGTGTTATATTTAGTGGTATCAAAGCTTCAATTTACCAGTTCTAGGACTAAATGTGATATGTATAGAGTCTAGAAATACATGCCATTATATAACCTGTGATAGAGTGATGTCTCCTAACTTAAAAAAAATTGATTTTGTTATTACTATAGAGAAAAGATGGCACCTGAACATAATCAAGCTAATTCAGATGAAGCTGAGAGTAATATTACAGCTTCCATATAGGGGAAATTCATAGTGAGCCCGTTTATAGGGGCCATGGAAGTGAGGCACATAAAGCTTTCTTCCATTTGATGTTAGAATGGTTTACTGACTTTATGTGAACCAATCTGATAGCCCAACGACCTCTGCCCACTCTCATACCACAACCAAATCCCCCTATTCCTCAAGGTATGGAACAAGTACGTGTAAACAAGCCTCCCGTTGATAAAATTCACAAATACGGGGCAGAAAAATTTTGAGGTAAAGTTGAGGACAATCTAGAAAAGGCTAAGTTGTCATGTTCTCCTAATGATTGTTTGAAGTATGCAGTTTTTTTAATAGAATATGAAGCACATTAGTGGTGGAATACCTTGATAGCGGTGGTATCAAAAGAATTTGTAAGTTGGGATCTTTTCCAAACTGAGTTTAGGAAGAAATACGTTAGTCAACAATATCTCAAAAAAAAGCGGAAAGAGTTCCTTGAACTGAAGCAATACCATAAAACTGTAGTTGAATTTGAGAAAGAGTTCGTCCAACTCAGTAAGTATGTTAGAGAATGCATCCCCTCAGAAGTGATTATGTGTACCCGATTTAAAGAGGGCTTGGAGGAAGACATCCAATTGCTTGTAGGGATATTGGAGTTGAAAGAATTTTTAGTATTAGTAGAAAGAGCACAAAAAGCGAAAGATCTTAGCAAATAAAAGAAAAAGGCAGATTCAAAAGTTCGGGATTCAAGTAAAAGACAACTGGGAAAATCGTTCTCCTCTCATTTAAAAAAGATAAAAGAATTCTGTAGTGGTCCATATGCATTGCATTAGTAAGGTTGAATTGCATAAGCCCTAGCTCATGCTCGTGCCTCCGACTGAACTACAATGTCCTTTGTGCCAATGTGACTAACTCCCACATTTCCACTATTCTTCAAAGAAGATTCGGAGGATATTTTTTCTTTTCGATGTTACTATTTATGCTTTGATTGAACCGGGGTCAACACACTCGTACATATGCATTACGTTAGTAATGGATACGAAAATACTAGTAGAGTCAATTGAATTTTTAGTCAAAGTAACTAATCTGATATGTTAGTATGTGTTAGTTGATAAAGTTTGTAGAAATTGTCCACTGAAAATTCAATATTGCAATTTTTCGGCTGATTTGATGCTATTGTCATTTGATGAATTTGATGTGATTCTCAGCATGGACTGGTTGACTTTACATGATACGGTCATGAATTGTAGACGAAAATAGATTATTTTGAAATGTCAAAATGGTGAAACAGTTAAATTTGAATCAGATAGATTTGACAGTGCCACCAATATAATCTCTGCTTGGCAGCTCAGAAATTTGCTCGTAAAGGGTGCGAGGCATATTTAACATATATACTAGATAGTAGAGCTTCATAATTGAAGTTGGAATCAGTTCTAACTATTTGTGATTTCACGGATGTATGTTCAAAAGAGTTGCTAGGGTTACCGTCAGTTCTATTAGATTGCTCTATATAGAATGGCACTGACTGAGTTCAAAGAGTTGAAAGCATAGTTATAGGAGTTGGTAGATAGAGGGTTTGTACGGCTTAGTGTTTCTCTTTGGGGTGTACCTGTGTTATTTGTTAAGAAAAAAAGACGAATCAATATGTTTGTGCATTGATTATCGGTAGCTTAATAAAGTCACAATCAAGAACAAATATATGTTGCTTATTATTGATGGTTTATTTGATCAATTGAAAGGTGCGACGGTATTTTCTAAAATCAATATCCGCTCTAGATATTATCAACTTCAGGTTAAAGATTAAAACGTGCCAAAAACAACTTTCAAAACCAGGTACAGACATTATGAATTTTTCGTTATGTTGTTTGGTTTAACGAATACACTTACTGTATTTATGGATCTGATGAATAGAATATTTCAGTCTTTTTTAGACAAGTTTGTTATGGTTTTCATTGATGATATATTAATTTATTCGAGGGATGAGATTGAGCATGCCCAATATTTGAGTATTATATTGTGGACTTTGTGCGAGAAACAATTATTCGCAAAATTTAGTAAATGTGAGTTCTGGCTTCGAGAAGTCAAATTTCTGGGTCATGTAGTATCGGTAGATTCTAGATGGCATATGAGTAGATTCGAGTAAAATATAAACTATTTTAGATTAGAAGCCTCTGAAAAATGTCACAGAAATTAGAAGTTTTATGGGTTTGGTCGGGTGCTACAGACGTTTCGTCAAAGGGTTCTCAATGATTGCTTTACCGTTGATGAAGCTACTTTAGAAAGATGTGAAGTTTGTCTGGTAAGATAAATGTTAGTAGAGTTTCGATGAATTGAAAGTGATGTTAACCGATGCTCCTATGTTAATTCAGCCAGAGTCCGACAAAGAATTTATGATTTATAGCAATGCTTCGCTTAACAGTTTGGGATGTGTTTTAATGCAGAAAGGTAAAGTTGTAGCTTATGCTTCTCGACAGTTGAAATTGCATGAGAAAATTTATCTAATGTACGATTTGGAGTGTACAACTATTGTATTAGCCCTTAAAATTTGGCGACACTACCTATACGGTAAAAAGTCACATTTTCAATGATAATAAAATATGGAAATATTTGATGTCCCATAAAGAATTGAATTTGCGACAGTATAGATGGTTGAAATTGTTAAAAGACTATGATTTGATTATCAAATATCATTTGGGAAAAGCTAATATTGTTGTGGATGCCTTGAGTCGGAATTCATTGTTTGCTTTGAAAGCTTTGAATACTAGTCTGACACTTGTTAATGACGGTTCCATTTTAGGCGAATTAAAAGCTAAACCAGTGTTTCTGCAACGTATTCGTGAAACTCAGAAAAATGATTTTGATTTGGTTGCTAAACAAAAACAGATTGGAAAATTATCACATTCAAAATTTTATATTGGTAGACATGATAGTTTTTACTATCAAAATCGATTGTGTGTTCCAAAGAATTCTAAAGTCAAACAGAATATCCCACAGGAAGCACACAACAATAATTACTCGATTCACCCTGGTAGTAATAAAATGTACGGTGCTTTAAAATAGATGTACTAGTGGCCAAGTATGAATTGTGAGATCTCAGCATTTGTATCAAAATGTTTAATTTGTTAGCAAATTAAAGTCGAGCATGAGGTACATTGGAGATTGCTATAGCCTATTATGATTCTGGAATACCATGGATTTCATGTTAGGGTTATCACTATCCCTAAGGAAGAAAGATGTTATTTGGATTGTTGTTTATCGTTTGACTAAATCTGCACATTTCATTCTCATGCGTACAGATTATTCACTTTAAAAGTTGGCAAAGTTATATGTTGTTGAGATTGCCAGAGTCCACAGGGCACCATTGTCAATTATTTCTGAACGGGACCTACGATTTACTACTAGATTATGGAGTAAATTACATGAAGCTTTGGGCACTAAATTACATTTTAGTACAGTGTTTCATCCACAGACAGATGATCAGTCTGAGCGAGTGATTCAATTACTTGAGGATATGTTTCGTTGTTGTATTATTGAATTTCAAGGTAACTGGGGAAAATTTCTTTCGTTGGTTGAGTTTGCTATAATAATAATTACCAGACAAGTATTAAAATGACCCTGTATGAAGCTGTATATGGTCGAAAGTGTAGAACTCCATTATGCTGGACCGAATTGAGTGAGAAAAAGCTTTTGGGAACTGATTTTATCCATGAAACCAAAGAAAAAGTAAAGGTGATACGATATTTTCTAAAAGCTGCCTCCGACTGTCAAAAATCATATGCTGATTTGAAAAGAAAAGGCGTTCAATTTTATCTTGGCAACAAAATGTTTTTGAAAGTATTACCCTGGAAAAAAATTCTTCGATTTGGTCGAAAAGGGAAGCTTAGTTCACGTTTCATTGGTTTGTTTAAAATTATTGAGAGAATTGGGCCGGTAGCTTATCGTTTAGCTTTACTGTCAGAATTGGATAAAATTCATAATGTTTTCCACGTGTCGGTGTAGAGACGGTACAAATCTGATCCCTCACATGTGATTTCATAATTGATGAGAAATTACAGCCCGATATGTCATATAGTGAGGAACCGGTTAAAATTTTGGCTTGAGAAGTCAAAGAGTTGAGAAATAAACGCATAGCTTTACTTAAGGTTTTTGGGCACTGTCATGGAGGCATGGAAGCTACTGGGATTTGGAAGAAGCTATGAAATTGCAATTCTTGAACCTATTCTTTGGTAAGATTTTCGAGAAGGAAAATTCCTTTAGGAAGGACAGTTGTAATAACCTGTTTTCAGCAGTGTCAGAAATAGTAGTTTTGGGACCTCTATTTCGATAAATGATTCAGTGTTTTATTATTTATTTAATGTTTAGGGGTATTTATTAGAGTCATACTAAAATTTGGATGGAAAATTTTAACGTTTAGATAATTAAATAATTGAAAATGACTAAATCGTAAAGGATGTAAAGTTGATCTCTATTAAATAAATATGTTAAATAGCTAGATACTGTAAATCAACGGACTTAGTGGGTAAATAAACCATGAAATTGGATAGTGGACAATTATGGACATGTTTTGTTAATTACTAAGTTAAAAACATAAGGGCAAAATGGTAATTAAGTAATAAATTAACATAAAGAAAAGATGAAAATAGATGTCATCTTCCTTATTTCACCTATCAAAATTTGATTTTCTATGGGAGAAGAAACAAAGCATTTGGCCAAGCTTCAAACTCATGCATGGTATGCAATTATTGCTCTTTTTAACTTAATCTAGCTAACTCGATGATAACTGTTGAAAAGATTTATATTTGAGGCTTCTAGATTGAAGTAATTGTTTGTAATTAAGTAAATATGTTTGCATTTTTAGGATATTTTTAGAACATTCCATAACAAAGCTTGGATTGTGATATAAATGTCATTATTTGTTATCGAGGAAGAAATGTGTTGGTTATTATTGGCAGTAGGTGCAAGATGAAGAGGAGAAGAGAGAACTGAGAAAGAAAATGAAAGAAGTTAAATATTGCAATGGCAAAATGTTGGTTAGATTGCCAACAAAAATGCCATGGCAATTCTAGGAAGATGATGCAACACTCAGTCCACATCACTTTCAGCCAGTTGTACTTGTACCAGATAAATCACTCTAAAAGAGAGGAAGTAAAAGGTGTGTGGTAAGAGGGAGGGACCTACCCTATAAAGAAGGAAAGAGAAAAGAAAAGAAGAGACGAGGATTTTAGGGAGAGAGGAATTAGAGAGTAGTTTTTCTATGTATCAAATTCTCATGGAAAATTTTAGAGAAAATAGAGTAAAGGGTAGTAGCTTATAGAGCAAAAATCATAGACGCAAGGAAGAGGGAGAGAAATCTACCATGGGTTTTGCATCAAACCTCGGTATTAAAGTGAAAGCTAGAGTAGTGAGAACTTCCTACAGTTCTGCCTTTATTTTTTAATTTGAAATTTTTGATTCAGAAACTTGAATGATGATGTTGAATGGTTTTATTTTGGATTTGAATGTCCAATCCATAAGCTAAATCTCATTGGGTTGGAATTATTTGGGTAAATTTTTACTATCTTTAATGCCCATGGTCTAATTTTGAGTAGATTACTGTTTCATTCGATTTGTGATTATTTTAAATGCATGCATACAAGCGCTAGACATAGATGATTGTATGGTATGTTGTCAAATCTGATTTAATTCTGAAAAGATTAAATAAATTGGATTATTATCGGTTGATACAGGTGAGTATTCGAAAGAATATTTGTAGCACTCTAGATGTAGAAGTTGCAATCTGTATTAGAAAAGGAAGAATAGTCTGGATATCATTCTTGAGTTTTGTAGACATACAAAAACTAAAAATGATAGCTTAAAGCTTGGCTCTCGAAAGAAGCAGACTGCAGTAGTGAATCCCTGAGCAGTAGAATGATCAAGATTTTTCCATGGAATTATTAGGATATAAAAATAAAACCTAAGTAATTCCAACCTTTATCATTGAAATAATACAAATCCTCCCCACTTATTCTTTGAGATGTCAGAGCATTTCAATTGCCCTAGTATTTTTTCATTCATAATTGATTTTATTAATCCATTCATTAATTCTCCTCATCAATTTGTCATATGTTTCTTTTGCATAGTTTAATTAGTCAAATTCATAGGAATAGCATAACCAAATTTTTTTTATCACTTCTAATCCCTGTGGAGATGATATGCACTCATCACTTTATTACTTGATTCGACGTGTATACTTGCACATTGGCATTACACATTCACACGCGACAAGTTTTTGGCATCGTTGCCAGGGATCGACAATGTTGATGAAAATTTGGTGTGTTATTACCTCTTTAATTTTGTTAGTTTCGCTTAATTAGTTGTTTTGATTTTTGTTTTTCAAGATTTTTGTTGGTGTATGAGGAGAGATATTTATGCACTTGAAGAATATTCTTTTAATCAAGAAATTGAGAGAACCTTGAGAAGAAGGAGAAAAGAATTGCGAGAAATGGAAAGAATTAGAAATGATCAGGTTAGAGAAGAACCATTACATCATAATGGAAGGGATGCTGATATTCCTCAAATAACATATGTCCGAGACAGACCTATCAGAGAACATGTAGTACTGATCTTGGCTGATCTGAATCCAAGAATTTTTAGGCCGCATAATCAAGCTCAACATTTCGAGTTAAAGCTGATGATGTTTTAAATATTACAAACTATAGGCAGTTTAGTGGATTGCCTACTGAAGATCCGCGGTTGCACTAATGACTCTTTTTGGAGGTTTGCGATTCATTCAGGCAGTAGGGTATTCCTGAGGATACCCTGAGACTGAATTTATTCCCTTATTCATTGCAAGATCGTGCTCGAGCATGGTTAAATGCATTGTCGTCAGGTACGGTGGCTTTTTGGAATGAATTTTGTTAGAGATTTTTGCTAAAACATAATCCTCCAAACATGAATGCCAAATTGAGGAATGATATTTCTTCCTTTCGACAATCTGAGGATGAAACATTATATGAAGCATGGAAGCGATTCAACGATTTAACTAGAAAATGCCCAATGCATGGTTTTCAACATTGGATGCAAATGGAAATGTTTTACAATGGATTGAATGTGCATAGAAGGATGGTGGTTGACACATCTGCCAATGGGACTTTGCTTGATAAATCATATAATGAGGCATATAAAATTCTAGAGAAGATAGCAAACAACGATTATAAATACCCCACTACGAGAGTAAGGAATAGCAAAAGAGCTGCAGGAGCAATGGAACTTAATGCAATTACTTCCCTAAAAGCCCTTGTATCATCTTTAACGAATATGATTAAAACACTGAAATGACCAGCTGTAGTGTAGGAAATGAAAGCAGTTGAGTTAGCATATGTTTATTGCAGAGAAGATCATGTTTTTGATGAATGCCCATCAAACCCAGCCTCGATTTATTATATGGGAAATTTTAATCGCAACAACAACAACTAATATTCCAACACATATAATTGTGGGTGGAAGCAACATCCCAATTTCAATTGGAGTAATCAAGAGGTGGGAAATTCCAGCAATGTTATTCAATAGAACTTTATGGGTGCACCACCTAGATATAATCATCCCATGCCACGATAAAATACTCAGCAAAATTCAGCTTTTAGTTCTTCATCTATGGAAGCTCTATTAAAGGAATACATGGCCAAGAACGATGCTATCAATCAAAGTCAAGTTGCATCTTTAAGAGCTTCAAAAATTCAAGTGGGGCAAATTACCAAAGCATTAAGCTCAAAACCGCAAGGAGCATTACCGAGTGATACCAAAAATTGACGATCTCAAGGGAAGGAACAGTGTAAAGCCATTACACTCAGAAGTGTTGCACAACTACCAAGATTTGTTAATGACACCACTATTGAAGAAGGTAGTTCAGATTTCATATATAAGAAGAGTTCAGAACCAGTAGTGGAACAGACCACAAAAGAAAAGAGCAACCAGAAAAATGTTGAAGCAGATTCATCTTGTATTGCCAATAAAAATGCTACTGGAAAACAACCTCAACAAATGGAAGGAAAGCCACCGCCACCTTTTCCTCAGCGTTTCTAAAAATCTAAGCAAGATTTTTAATTCAAGAAATTCTTGGATGTCCTAAAGCAATTACATATCAACGTACCGTGGTGGAAGCATTGGAACAAATGCCCAACTATGTGAAATTCATGAAAGCTATATTATCAAAGAAGAAAAGGTTAGGGGAGTTCGAAACTGTCGCTCTCACTGAAGGGTGCATAGCAATGCTGAGAAACAAATTACCACCAAAACTGAAGGATCCAGGGAGTTTTATTATACCTTGCTCTATTGGAAATCATTATGTAGGCAAAGCATTATGCGACTTAGGTGCAAGTATAAATCTAATGCCTATGTCTATTTTCAGGAAGCTGGGAGTAGGGAAGGTGAAACCGACAATTGTCACATTACAATTAGCTGATAGTTCATATGCACATCTAGAAGGTAAAATCGAATGTGTTGTTAAGAGTTGACAAATTTATTTTTTCAAAAAATTTTATTATTCTGGAATGTGAGGCTAATAAAGAGGTACCAATCATACTTGGGAGACATTTTCTAGCAATTGGTAGAACATTAATTGATGTACAAAAATGTGAATTAATAATGAGAGTTAATGATCAGCAGATAACCTTTAATGTTTTTAATGCTATGAAATGTACAGATACAGATGAAGAATGTCACGCTGTTGAGATTGTTAACAAAATAATTCAGGAAGATTTTGCAGAATTTTATCACAATAATTCTAATGATGATGCAGACACATTTGAGTTAATTGAAGTAGGAATGATTGAAGAGCTTGGTGAACTAATGGAAGCT
Organism: Gossypium hirsutum; assembly: GCF_007990345.1. NCBI lineage: Eukaryota > Viridiplantae > Streptophyta > Magnoliopsida > Malvales > Malvaceae > Gossypium > Gossypium hirsutum. The sequence continues at coordinate 25,714,544 of NC_053448.1, read as the reverse complement.
AAGCAAATTGAGAAAGGATGAAGAATTTTCGAATCATTAAATTTATCAAACCTTTCTTTTAAACCTCCTCGACCGTCCATAAAAGATCCTCCTACGTTGGAATTGAAGTTTGTACTAGTATATATGAAGTATTCTTACTTGGGAGATAACAGTACATTGCTAGTAGTTATCTCTGTGGCATTGACATTAGATCAAAAGGCTCAATTATTGAAAGTTTTAAAGAAATCTAAAAAGGTATTGGGGTGGATGATTGCGGATATCAAAGGAACCAGTCTAGCAATCTGCATGTACAAGATATTACTAAAGGATTGCCATCGCAAATCTATCGAGCAGAAGAGAACACTGAATGCCATTATGAAGGAAGTTGTCAAAAAGGAGATTATCAAATGGCTGGATGCTGAAATTATATACCCAGTTGGTGATCTCTGTTCAATGTGTACGTAAAAAAGGGGGTGTCATCTTGATAAGCAATGATAACAACGAACTCATTCCTACTCGTACTGTCACGGGATAGAAGGTTTGTATGGACTATCGGAAACTCAACAAAGAAAAAAGGAAGAAACATTTTCCTCTGCCATTTATCGACCAAATGTTAGATAGATTAGAAGGGAAAGCCTTTTATTGTTTTCTAGATGGTTATTCGGGGTACAACCAGATTGCCATAGCTCCTATTGATCAAGAGAAGACCACAGTCACATGTCCTTATGGAAATTTTGCATTCCGACGAATTCTGTTTGGATTATGCAATGCCCCTACAACATTTTAGTGTTGCATGATGGCAATATTTTCAAACATAGTGAAGAAATTTTTAGAAGTTTTTATGGATGAGTTCTTAGTGTTTGGCAATACTTTTGAAGACTGTTTAAAAAATCTGGAGTTAGTTCTTTGTCAGTGTGAATAAACCAACCTTGTTCTCAATTGGGAAAAACGTCACTTCATGGTTGAGAAATTGCCACCACCCTCTATAGTTAAAGGCATTCACAGTTTTCTTGGCCATTTAAGATTCTATTGATGATTTATTAAAGATTTTTCGAAAATATCCAAACCTCTGTGTACATTTTTAGAACATAACAGATCTTTCAATTTTGATGAGCCGTGGTTAAAAGCATTTGAGGAATTGAAAAAGCGACTATTTCCAGCACCAATAGTCATAGCACCAGATTGGACTATACCTTTCGAACTTATGTGTGATTGCAGTGATTTTGCCGTAGAGGCAGTACTTGGGCAAAGAAAGGACAAGGTATTTCATGCCATCTACTATGCAAGTCGTGGTATTTGCCTTCAAAAAATTTACCACAGGTTCACAGCTAAATTATACCACCACTAAGAAGGAGTTGTTAGCCGTGGTATTTGCCTTTGAAAAATTTAGAACTTATTTAGTGGGAACAAAAGTTACAATTTATATGGACCAATCTGCTATTAAGTACTTGGTGACCAAGAAAGATGCCAAACCCAAATTAATTTGATGGATACTACTACTATAGGAATTTGATCTGGAAATTAGAGATAGGAAAGGCACAGAAAATCAAATCGCTTGTCTCAAATTGAAGTAGGAAATGAAGACGGTAATATTCAGCGCATTCAGGATGATTTCCTAGATGAGCAACTGTTAGTTGTCATGGTATTATCGTGGTATGCCAATATCATAAATTTTTTGGTTAGTGGATTGCTGCCACCTAAGCTCACCAATCAAAGGCGAAAGAAATTTATCCATAATACCAAGTAGTATTATTGGGATGAGTCATTTTTATTCAAACATTGTGCAGACCAGATAATTCGGAGGTGTGTTCCGGATGACGAGATTCAAAGTATTTTATATCATTGTCATTCAACATCGTATGAAGGACACTTTGGGGGCATGAGAACTACTGCAAAAGTTCTCCAATCTGGTTTTTATTTGCCAAACATGTTTAAAGATGCTCATGAATTTTGTGAAGCTTGTGATTGCTGTCAAAGAACTAGAAATCTATCGAGAAGGTATGAAATGCCCTTGAAAACTATTTTAGAAGTGGAACTATTTGACGTATGGGGAATTGATTTTATAGGTCCATTTCCACCTTCTTGGGGAAATGTATACATACTTATAGCTGTTGATTATGTCTCCAAGTGGGTTAAGGTTGTTACTCTATTAGACATTTTATTTTATTTTTATTTTATGTTAGTTTCTTTTGAATGACTTAGTTTTAATTAGGGGTTTAATGTTTGTTATGCAGTAGATTGGACTGGTGTAACACCCCGAACCCGAAACCGACACCGGAGTCGAACACGAGGTGTTAACTGACTTTAACCCCTTATAAAATTTATTTCCCAGACACTGCCCAATCTGTGTACTAGTCGTTTTAAAAATCATATCTTGAGTTTCGTAACTCGAAAATCAGTTTCGTAATTTTTCCCAGAAACTAGACTCATGTGCCCATCTATGTATTTTTTTCTAGAATTTTTGGTCAGGCCAATTAGTACAGTTTATTAGTCAAAGTGTCCCAAGTTGCAGGGGTCGACTACACTGACCTTTTCCCATTACGACTTGGATATCTCCCTGCACAGAGCTTCAATACTGATGCCGTTTGTTTCTATGGAAACTGGACTCAGAGAGGAATCTATACATATATGGTATGACTCCTAATTATCTCTGGTTAATTTATAATGAATTTCCAAAGTCGGAACAGGGAATCCAGAAACCGTTCTGGCCCTGTCCCACAAAAATCTGATTATCTCTTAATATACTGCCCATATGATCTTTTCGTTACTTCCTCATGAAAACAGACTCATCGAGCTTCGATTACATAATTTATTCATCAATTAATTCCACTCCTACTATTTTTAGTGATTTTTCAACCTCATGACACTGCTGCTGCCAGCATCTGTTACGAAAGTAACTAGGTCCATTTCATGCCTACCCTTGATCCAACTCAATCGAACATTCGTGCCATTTTCGCATGGCTTAAAGTTTACATGCCAAAGTTCAAACACAACGTAATAGCTTATACATGCCAAAATGTTCTTCTAAGCCAACTAAGAAGAAAGTACCAAAACTTGCTATCCGGTGTGATGACTTCGATGACGACCTGACCCCGCAAAAATAGATGAGTCCAAGCAACCTATAATGGGTGACAATGAAACACCGAGTGAGTTTATAACTCAGTAAGTCATAAGCAATGCACTACATCCATCAATAACATTATCACAAGAGGAAACAAAATGGAACGAGACAATTTACTCCATCGATACCGAACCATACCATAGTTCCTCCAACCTATCGATTCAATTTCATATCAATTCATGCATTCACATTCCATATACTCATCAATAAGACATTGAAGCATTTTCATAAATCAATTTATTTTCGTTACAATCAAACGACTAAACGGCCTTTCACCCATCCTACGATAAATTTTATGTACGTGACTCCAAGTATATTTGTCACATAGGTTCAAACTTACCGAGCTCAACACCAAGTATAAGCATAGCACCTATTAGCCATGTACTCAAGACACTTACCCGATCCGCTGTCCGCGATCGACTCAATAGTGTCGCACACATAGTGTCCATAATGATTCACGAATGTATATTGAGTCCGCACACTCAGTGCTATATAATCAACTCGCACACTTAGTGCTACATAATCAAATCGCACACTTAGTGCTACATAGTCAAACTCGCACACTTAGTGCCGCATGGTCAATTCGCACACTTAGTGCATCATATTCATTTTGCACACTTAGTGCAACATAGTCAAATCGCACACTTAGTGCTGTACAATTTAATCCCGCGCACTTAGCGCCAATCTCATGTTCGTAAATGGTTATATTCGCACGTTTAGTGCCGAGATCAACAACTCAGTACATCTTACCTCTTTTCTTTCCATTCAACAATTTCATTATCACATCCGTACATGCATATATATATGTATATTCATTCATTCCATTCAGCATCAATACATAAACATTACGACCATTTGAAATAACGCCAACTACATGCTTAATGACTTACCTCGTGTTGGGTAAGACGGTTCCAACTCGGCTACTCGATGACCTTTTCTTTGCCTTTGCTCGATTCACCTCCTTTAACTCCTTGAGCTAAATCAAACAAATTTAACTCATTAAAGTCTCATTTTGCTAGCTTATGGCCGAATATGACAAGGAGTTTGATGGGTCATATGGCCACCTTTTAGCTCAAATACACAATGGTCATATGCATTTTTAATCACATCAAATGATTCAATACAATTCACTCGAACATCAAAAGAGAACCTCAAGGTACTTAGTCCATATACACATTAGACATTAGAGTCACATATGTACGAATTCACGAATCGAATTCGACATATTAGCTAATTTTCCCTTTAGCCGAACCTTCTAAGTCAAGATAAAGCCATCAACATGCTTACCTTTGGCCGAACATACACATCAACTTAGGTGCCCATTTATATGGCCGAACACACACATGTCTATGTTAAGGCCGATTGCAACACTCAATACATTCTACAAGTATGGACACTTGCATTGACTAAACACCATTTCTATTATTTTTACTCCAAAGCCGAATGCCTCTCAAGCCCTAAGCTCATGATCCTTTCATCATTAAGCAAGTGTTATAGCACAACTAACATCCATTTTCAATTTGAACACCAACATAAAAATATTAAACATGAAAATCCATAGCCGAAACCTATACATGACATTACTCATTCCACCCATCGAAACAATTTTGTTCAAGACATCAAGCATTTTTATTTGGGTATTACATATATGAGCATTTAGAATTTATATTTTTAGCAAGATCAATTTCTTTCCTCAACACATTCTTCATCAAAACTTAAAGGAAGTAATCAAATTTCCTTCTTTAATAGCCATGGCCGAATGCTCCATCCATCCATCAAAGTTAAAAATTTTGCATGGTCTAAGTAAGAACCATGATAATTAACCTAAAACAAGCTAAAATTTCACAACTTTAACACAATATACTAACCTTATTAAGCATTCAAATGGCCGAAAGTTCTTTGCCCCTATTCCTTCCTTCACATTCGGCTTAGAAGAAACAAAGATGAACACTTAGTTTTCTTCACCCATTTCCCCCCTTCTCAAGCTTCAAGTGACCGAATGTTTTTGCCCCAATTCTTTCTTTCAATCCGGCCAAGAAGACAAAGATGAAGCTTTGTCTTCATTACTTTTCTTTTTATTCATTCTTTAATCTATTTCCCTTCTTTTGCATAAAATAATGGCCATTTAATTAAGATTTAATACATATTATATATATATGACCATCATGGCCGGCCACCACTTAAAATAAAAGGGGTATTTGACATGCAAGTACAACTATTTGCAACATGCATAAATGGGCCACCTTACATTAGCCTAGCACATTTCTAAATTTTCTCACATAAGTCCTATTTAATAAAATTTCACTTACAATTTACAAAATTCAACCATGAAATTTTCACACATGCATATATACATATTCTAGACAATAAATATCACATTCAAACATTTCGGCGACTCGGTTTAGCGGTCCCGAAACCACTTCTCGACTAGGGTCAATTTTGGGCTGTTACAATTGGGACCATTGTGCTTCATATTTTATTTTGTACATTTTTTAAAAATTTGTTTTGATGCTAATACATTTTATTGTCATTCATCTTTCTGGTACATGATGCTGAACACACGAGGCAAGAGAAAAGTATCCACTCAGTCAAAGAAACGAAAGGCTAATGGGACTTTATCTTCCTCCTCTTCGACTGCAACCACTAAACACCAATATCTCACCTTTGACCATCAACCCTATGAGGAGAGGTACCAACATCTGAAAGACAAATCATTGGGTTTGGTTCGATGTATCAACTAGGAAGCCCTTCAGACTGTGGGTTTATATGCACTGGTTCATATTCTATTAGATGCGACTCTATAGGAACGGTTCTTCACGATCGTGGAGTCGACATATGATGAGCTTACCTTGAAGTTTTTCTCAAATTTTTTCCTACAAATAGTGCTATCGTCGAAGGACGAACCACAAGTGATCTCATTCCATCTCAAGGGCACCACTCGATATATGAGGATTACGGTATTTGGAGTCGCTCTCGGAATATGTTCTGATGATTTCTTAGCTATGCCCAAGTTCTCTACTCTCCCACAGCACATCCATCGACCGACCCCTCTTTTCTAGTATGATATCTCTGAGGTAGCCACTCTGTACAACCCGAGCCAGTCTAAGGCTCAGTGCCTACCTCCGGCCCTGCGCTATACTCACGCCATTTTAGCTCATACTTTGACTGGCTGAAAGGAAAGTACAAGAGTCATGAGCACTTTAGATGCGTACTTCTTATGGAGCAGGCTCGAGCAATACCTGATTGATCTAGCCTATTTCGTGGCCCAGTGCTGTCGTCATCAAAGTGAGCGGTTACGGAGATGACCTATCTGTATGGGTTTGTATGTGACACGCATGACTCGTTACTTTGGTTTTTTCAAGAACCCTTAGCATATTGGTACTCTTGGTTTGGTTGGAGACATAGCACCACATGGCTTAATATAATGAAACATATAAGGACAGTTGCCCGTCAGCCCCGGGCTTTCGGTGATCAGTATGTTTTGCTACATCTAACTCAACAGCACGAGGATGATGAGCATCTAGACAATGACCTTCCACCACCACTGCGACCCATTCCCAGTCCTCCAGCAAGTCACTCTACTGCTACACCTGCGTATATGGTTACACTTGAGGATATCTATCGTCTTCAGCAGCAACAGTTAGAGCGGATCGATCGCATTGAGGTGTACCTACAGCGGATGTGCCAACACCTCCATATTTCTTCACCTGGTCCCCCTGCTACACCTCGTGAGCCTGACACCTCACATGATGTCGATCACTATTTTATTTATTTTTAATTTTCTTTTGAATTGTACTTTTATTTTTCTTGTTAGTTGTTTTTTTTGTTAAGACTTATGTGTTGTATTTTATTTTTCTTCTGAACTTTACTTTTATTATTATTTTCATTTTTTTCTAGTTTGTTATATTTATATCTTATTTGTATTTTTTTCTATCTTCTTATTAGGGTGCTCGGAACCATGTACTTAATTTAGAGTCGCCTACGATTTCGAATTTCACTATTTTGGTGATATCATCCAAATTCAGGACAGTTTCAGTTCTCTTCCTCACTTATGATATTTTGTTTATTTTGTTTATACTTGTTTGTACATTGAGGGCAATGTATATCTTAAGTGTGGGGAGGATTTTATATGTTTATGCGATACAGTCCTTGAATTGTTTTTTTTTTCTTTTTTGTGTTTAAGTAATTTTCTCAAACCTATTATTAAAGTTAGTTTTTTTAATTTGGAGTTTTTATTGATTCTATTTGGGATTAACTTATGGATTTTTGTGCATTTTTTATTTATACTTTAAGACACGAGAGAGTCAAGTATGATAAATTATTTTTCAGAAATTATTATTTTAGGTTGTCTCCCTGAATTGAAGAATTATCTTAAAATTTTAAATTTGCAAGTTAGACATCAAAACCACAATTTTTTGTGAGATTTTGAGCCTATAAAGAATCTATTTTTTTGTGCTCATTTTATTTTTGGTTGTGAGTAAGTCAACTTGATTTTTTATTCTAGAACTTGCTTCAATTACACATGTCGAGATCAGATTCTTGATTTGATATATTAAGATGATAGATGCACTTAGGATTTAAAGCACCTAACCTTTAAATAGCTTACATGTTGCACTATTCCTTAGTAAACCCCGTTGATCCTAACACATTTTTTTCTCAACCATTTATGTCAACTCGTAACCCATATCTATATTGTAAAATTATCCTTTTTATTGACTCCCTTTTTTATCGAGATTTGATTAAGTTAGTTGCCTAACTATGTTCCATTATTTGTATTGTTGAATTTATTTTTCAAAAAAAATAAAAAAATAAAAAAACAGAGAAAAAATTCAAAAAAAATTGATTAAGCTTGAATTGTTAGTTTCATATTCTATTGATAAGCTTATTTTCATTATTTATTTCTTGTTGATATAATTTTTTTTAAATTCAGTAACTGAATTTTTCTAGTTTGGTAACTTATCAACTCGACTCTCGATTGTAACCAACTTTTCTAATCTTTTTCATACCCTTAACCTAAGCCCCATTACAACATTGTAAAAAACCTCTTGATTGGTGTGTCATCTCATTCTATAGTGGTGGAGATTTGATTTTCAAGCAAGCATATGGTAATAACATTTCTCATTCGACTGTTGAGTGCATATTACTTAAACCTTAAACACTTTGAGTGCTTGAGCGATCTTTAGTGAGGGTGTTAATTCTTATTTAGTTTGAATTTCAAGTGATTATTGAGATAGGGGAAATTCTAGCCTAATGTTTTTAAGCCTTAAAAATTTCTACTTGGACTTCTTATGTTTTTTAGTGTCATTTTAGTTTGAATTTTCAATGCATGATTATCTGTATATTATCTTAAGACATTATCAATGAAAATGATAAATTCAAGGAAGTTGACTTGAATGTAGGTTAAGAATTTTGCTTGACGATAAGCAAACGCTTAAGTGTGGGGATATTTGATAAGTGCTAAAAGTAACATATATAACCTTATTCTTAATGCGTTTTTTGGGTGATTATTTAATGTTAATTGTGAATTTTATGCTCCTAATTCTTTAAATTCATATTTTTATTCTTAATAGAGTATTTGAGAGAAAAGTGAGTGAAAAATAAGTGAAAATAGAAAAATAGGAGAAAACTACGGGAGCCATATAGGCTAACCCATTCCAAACGGCCGTGTGATCCACACGGGCTACCACAGAGCCATGTGGTAGGTCGTGTCAATTGTGTGGATTTGCACTCTGAATAGTGAAAAATCACGATTTTTAGGTTCTTCGAGCATTATAAGACGTGTATATTACAAAAAAAAGATGGGAGGGAGCCGTCATCGAATATTCAAGAAAAAAACTCAAAAAAAACCATTAAAACCGATTCTGAAGTAGATTTCCGTCAAGATTAAAGATTCCCAGTTGATTTCTTAAGAGATTATCATGAGTTTCTTTATTTCTTTTGGTTATACTGTCTCTTGGATGTTTTTATTTTCAAGAATGAATTAATTTTCTAAATACCTAAGGGAGATGAACCTTATGATGAATTCTGACTTTTGATTTTTATTTTATGCAATAATTACTTAGATCATGTTCTTAATTAAGTGTGCTTAATTCTTAGTTTGATATTTCTAGATTATTGATTCATGTTTGATGTGTTTAAATTAGAGGAGGAATAAACCCGGTTTAAGGGTAGATCTTGTGTAATTGAGTGGAGTTGCATGCAATCCTAGAAATAGGACGACATAAATCTATCGGATTAGGGTCAAATCTATAGGGGAATCCATACCACGAGTTAATGGGATAATAGCGGTTTTAATTAGAAACAAATTTCAATTAATCAACCTAGAGTCAGTTGCTCTTACTCTCGAAAGAGATATTAGCATAATTTAGGGATTTCTACTGATTAAGATACTAAGTAAAGAAATTACGTAATTTAGATTGATAGTGGCAAATGAAATCTAGGTGAATTCTTTCCTTGGTATTTCTTTGCTTCTTGGTTATTAATCAGTTATTTTCCTATTTTATTTCATTGTCGTGTTCGGTAGTTAATTAATTAATTTAATTTTAGTTTTTAATCAATCACTTGATTTATTCGATTAAATAATAAAAAGACGATAATTACTAGTACTTCTAGTCTTCATAAAACAATATCTTTGCTCACCATAGCTATTGATGCGATTTTTCAAGACTTGAAAAGTTTAGAAAATTGCTTGATTGAAGGATTGTCTTGAATAGGTCTAAAGGATGGTGGAAACCACAACCCGAAACACTTGAATGTTTTACGAAACTGAAGTTATAAAAGAACCCGACCCTTGTAAATTTGACAAACACTCAAATCTTAGTTTGGTAGAAGTCACCACACCTCGGGATGGGTTACGGGATGATAAGACAAAGGGTGAATGCCACAAACTCGTAAGAGTTTGATAAGTTTGGTAAGTTCGATTAAGAATCAAAAGAGAAACAATTCTCACAAAGTAAGTTTTATATTATAAATTGACTAACTCCAAATGTTCTTTTACATGATTTTTATCGGCCCTTAAAATGGCCATTCAAATTTCGGCATAAAATGAATTCACACTAACATTAACACATTCACATCTAACACTTAAGTTGTTCACACTAAAACATGTTCACACTAAAACATCAATGTGTTCACACTCCATGATGTAAATTTGGTTTATGTTTGATGTTTGGTGCATGCTTGGCCGAATAAATGTGATGTCTCTTCACTTGGGCATTCATGCATGCTTAGCTAGGAAGTATTCATCCAATTCAATGTAGGTGCAGCCCTTTAATTTCTGAAAATCCCCCTTGGTCGAATGGATTTTGCATGGCTCATGCATCACTTAAATTGAAGCTTTAATGTGCGTTGAATACATGAATGGGCAGCATAAATCTCTTAAATCCTTTCCTCATTTTGGTTAATGTATGTGTTGGTTCAATGGCCAATTTAATGAGGCACATTTCCCTTGTTTGTTCATGAACTCTTTCTCATTAAGGAATGCATGAAGGCATGTACTTGGGCCTCACATACGAACGATCTCATTTATCTTCATAATGGCTCGAATATGTTGGTTCCATAAATGCTCCTTATACATGTATTCGACATTAAAGAAGGCCCATGATGAGCATTAAAATGGCCAGCCAAATAGTCCCTACAAACATATATAAATAGGGATTAAACTATTTTAGACAATTAGCAGCAAAGAAACTTCAAGTGACCCCAAATATGTAAACACACAACATAACACTTAACTAAACTAGATGTACACTTAGACTCTTGTTGCACACACATATGAACGAATTGACTTAAACACACCACACACATATAATATGGACATATGACTCAAACTCATGCATAAACATAAATAACAATTCAACAATACGTTAAGGCAAACATTCCACATGCATAAGCAAATGAAAACATGTTAATATAAGGCAAGATAAAATCTATGGAATAAATTGAATAGCAATTAACTTAACAAAAAAAATGGAAATATCAAACAAAACACTCGCTTAAAGAGTTTCATTTTAGTTTTGGGCCCCTCACGCTTAGGCCAATCTTAAGTCTTTCTTGTCAAGTCATATGATGTGACTGGAATCACATCAGTTATGCTATTAATTGATAGGTGCACTTGTCGTAGTCAAATTTTTAGTTAATTTTGTGGATAATCAAGTTTATTTTATTAACCAATCTATTTGAGAAAAAATTATAAGTTTACAAACGAATATACTAGACTCAGCGCACCGAATCCAACATAATTGATAATGTATAAATGAGATATGAATGCAATGGGAAGATGTCATGTATACCATGGAAATGAAAATTTAGATAGAAATGGCATGCAGAATTATATCTATTTGTGATATTAACTAAGATAAGGTAAAATCTTGAATGCATATTGATATGATGAGTCAAAAGATCTAAACCAAGTATAAAGTCCATATGAAAGCATTAAGTAATGACTTGACAGAAAGAAGTTCATCATACATATGTGTATATATGAATTTATAATGTTTTATATGCTTAATTACTAGGCTCTTTTGCGAACTTTGTATAAGTGGTGTTTAAGTCTCGAGGATTCGAGAAGGTCAATAGTATTCAGGACTCAATTCTCTGCTGAACAGAGCTTGTATAGCTTTTGTGAGCTTTGTAGCAAGTTGGCATGTACCTAATGTCATAAATTGGTTTTAGAGTAACTTTTGATGTTTTGGTACTTACTATGCTAGAGACTTGTGAGAGTGTGGCTATATATGTAGAAAAGCGTGGAAATATTTTATCCTATGTATGAGTTTGATGCTAGAGACTTACTATGCATGAGTTTGATGCCATGTTATGCCATAATTTACATTTTGCTTGCATTCTAATATGATAATTTATATTTGAGGTTGGTAATGTTGAGAGCATGATAGTAATCATGTATTTAAATGAGTTTAATTAGGCATGTATGAAGTTTATAACTTGTATGTGATGTCACATAAAGTTTAGAAATGAATTAGTATTGTTTTGAGTCAAACTAGGTGGGTTTTGGGGTCATTTTTGGGTCCTGTCATACTTGCTTCAGTGTAAGTGGTTAGATGTATTGCTACAAGTAAGTCAATAGCCAAAAATGAACAATACCAGCCAGATGTATCAACACAAGTACCTACTTGTACCAATACTACTAGGTCAGACAGGGATACTTCCCTTGTTTTGAGTTGTTTTGATCCTTAGAGACCCGAACTTGGTTCCAATATCCCTGAACACCTAGAACTCATTTTAAAATATTTCTAAATTGTTTTACATAACTTGAAAATTTTTTTATTCACATTGAGTTTATTTATATGAATTATGATATCTTGAAGTTTTAATTGAAATTAAACTAAAAGTTAATTCGAGCGACCGAGTCGGGTGTGAGGTGTCACATCTCCGCCTACAGATTTGAGTACTATGTTCTAGCATGCTCTCTCAACATCATGGTGAATACCTTACACTTGAGCGCATCTTATGCTCTCATGATGTCTATGTGGTTGTTGCAATAGGTTAAGTGGTCGTTAGAGTCTTTACTACCGTACATTTCCTAGGAAGCTTAAAATTAAGGAGCAATCTTTCTGCCAGTACCTTGGGTGCCAAAGGGTTATTCGCGTAAGGAGCCCATTTGAAATCATTGACCTTTTTCTTTTTGTAGGGAGCTGATCTATTTTCTCATAACACTTTTTCACAAGTGTATTTTGTTATTGACGGAGTGTCATCTCGGTTTGATGATCTCCTCATTCTGTTGCTTTACTTCCTTTGCTTGTGGAGTTACTATGTCATCCATTGGGGCAATAAAGGACGATTCCTCTTTTGTTTGGTGGTTGAGTCCCATCAGGCCATGTTTCTTTCTTTCTCTAGGTCTTCTCTTTAAGATGTCTCATTTTAGCTTGTTTGGATGAGTTCACGTTGTAGCTAAAAAATATTCCTAAGATTTTGGTGTTAGGTTTTACGTAATGGGATTTTTCATCATTGGAATGGGTAGGTTGTGGTGCCCGAAGTGTAGCTAATGTGTATGCGAATTTGTTGATGGTATCAAAAATAACCATCATAGTATGCGCCATTTTGAACCATATAATAAGTCGTTTTGGTCGTTGTAGAGGTTGCTTTGAGCGACATAATAGTAGCCATGTTGGTTGTTCTTATGCCTAAGCTAGTAGTTTCGACTTATTAGCCTTTGTTGGTAATTTTTTTGTCACATGGTGGTCTAAGTTATTTTGTTATTGTGTAGCTTGTTGCTAATCTGTTGCTCTCCCTTTACCTTTTGGGAGGGGAATTTTCCATTTGGTTGAGCCATGGTGGCAAATGGTGACTCATACCATAATTTAGGTGTTGAAAGTCGTAGATGGGAGCATTTGGAAATAATGAGTGATCAGCATGGGAACCTAAATGAAACTTTATTAACTATTGGCTTGTTGTATCCTTTTTTGGTCATTGTCTTTGTATTTAGGGGTCTTTTTATAGAAGGAAGGCATGATACGAGCATGATACGGGCTTTTTAGGGAATGATATTCTATCTTGTTTTTTTTATGAAAATACATGTTATTATAATTGTAAAATTGTACTTTGCCCCTTAATAATTGATGATTCATTTATTACCCCTAAAATAATTTTCTAACGTCATCCCTGCAAGACACGTTTAGATTGTGTTAAGGGACTTGATATTGGATCATGGAAGGTTTTATTACACTCGTGTTAAAGGTAAAGGGTGTGATGGATGCATTTAATGTGACATGATGGATGGTTAGGTGAGTTTTTTATGTGTGAGCTTTTGTTGACAAAAATCATTTCGACGGAAAGAGTTACATATAACTAATTTTATTTATTTTAATTAGATTTTTTGATTTTTATAAAATTTTAGCTATTTATATGCTTTAATAAAATATTTTTTAAAATTTTATTTAATATTTCAAAATGGATGGGTAAGGGTAGAGGTGTTCATGGGCCGGGCTGGGTTCGGGCTGGGCCCATAAAAATTTTTTGGCCCGAGTCCTAGGCCCAGGCCCGGCCCGAAATATGGGCCTGGAATTTTGTTCAGGCCCGGCCCGGGGGAAAATTCCTAAGCCCGGGCCCGGCCTGGCCCATTTTTTAAATAAAAACCAAAAAAAATTTTAGAAAATTAAAAAAAATATTTTAAAAATAAAAAAAGTATTTTAAAATATTTTTAAAAATAAAAAATATATATTTATTATATTCGAGGCGGGCCCAGGCCAAAAAAGTGGTGCCCGAGGCCCGGCCCGTTTCCTAAACGGGCCTCATTTTTTTGCCTAAGCCCATATTTTGGGCATATATTTTTACCTAAACCCTCCCATATTTTGAGCGGGCCGTCGGGCCGGGCCGGGCTGCCCGGCCCATGAACACCTCTAGGTAAGAGTGGAGAATTTTTTTCCTAGCTGGTATAATCAAAAGCGAGAAAAAATCGAAACAGAAGATATAAAATTGAATCGAGTGAGCACGAGGAAAAAAAACCGTGTTGCCCCGTCCGTCCATTGCCATGGCCCATCCCTAAGTATAGATAATGTCATGTAATTTCACGCGCCATCAAGAGAGTGAAGACAAAGAGTAAGAGTGAGATTGCAGGAGATTTCAGTTTTGCTGAGATCGATGGAATGTCTTTTTAAGGAGCACGCATGCAGGCTTGTACGAGTTTGAGACTCTGTTTTTCCATCTCCATTTCCAGATCCAATCTAATTTTCCATTCCTTTTAATCTTCCATTGAAGTCTTTTCTTTTTCTTTTTTCAGTTCGTCCAAATTCCTGGATATAGAACTATTCTCGGAATTTCACCTAAAAAGAAAAAGGTTTCCATTGTTAGTTTCTTCCTGATCATTTGGATTCCAGGCAAGTCTCTATCCAAGCTTTTACAATTTAAGTGTTAAAAAATGGGTTAACTTTAAAATTCAGGTGGTTTGATCTGTTTCAGATTTTTAATACAAATTTGATATTGCATTTTATTTTTCTTTTCCTTTTTGAGAATAACCGGAGGAAAAACATGATTGGGTTTCATTGTACTTTTTATCTCTTGTATAACTTATGAAAGCATGCGACTGTTCATGATAAACTACCATTTAAGCTTTAGTTCATGGGATGGGACGATCTGCATTGTCATTGCTTATATTGTCAATGTGTGCTCGAGTTTTCGCATTCTCTCTCTAATGTTAGGCTGTTGGTTCTTGTTGATATAGTGTATTACTATATATCTAATTACAAAATAAATATGCTGCTGGTTGTGTTTTGCCAGCAGGTTGAAGAAAGTTCGCCATGTTCAGGATTTCATCTCATAGGAATCAAAGATCCAAAGGTTTGAAGGTAAAGCATGCTTTACAAATATGTCTTCTGGTTGCTATTTGCATATGGTTGCTTTACCAAGTTAGGCACTCTAGTGAGAAGAAAGCGGAGTATCAGAAATCCGCGAATGAAGTCATTAAGTTGGGGAGAAAGGACCTTCCTCAAGCAAAGGAAACGATTATTAAGGATGTGCAGGACAAGGAGGAAGAAGAGGAAGAAAGCAAGCTTGGAGAAGATGATAACAAGCTTGATGAAACGGACAATGAAGAAAGAGGGAATGGGGATGATGATGCAATGCATGAGCATGACATTGCTATGCCAAGAAAGGAAACCGAGCGTGGAGAAGTTTCTATATATGGAGAGAAGGAAAATGAAGAAAGTCGGAACCATGAGAGTGAAGAGAAGGAAAATGGAGACCTGGAGAGTGGAGAGGAAGTGTTAGAAGAGAGTAAAGAGGACAGTGAAAACAAGGCGAGTGAAGTCAATGCGGAGCTCGAGGAGAAAGAAAACACCGAGGAGAGTCAAGAGAAGGAAAATAAGCATATTGGGGAAGAGAGTAATGCAACAGAAAGTGGCGAGAAAGAGAGTCAGAAAAGCGGAGATGAGGTAGAGAATTCTGATGATCGGGTCAATGATGGAGTAGACAGGAATAATGAAGAAGCAAGAGAAGAACATTACAAAGGGGGTGATGCTTCAAGTGAAGTAATCCATGATACCCAACATGTCGCGATGGAGAATGAGACAAGTGATTTGAAAAATTCCAATGAGTTGGAGGAACCGGAAAACAATGATAAAAATGAATTTGAGCAGGAGAAAGGATCGAATAGCAGTGAAGCAGCCAATGTCCATCATAACGAGTCAAATGAGCAGGAAAATGGGACAACTGAAAACTATCCTGAGAGTGGTTATGAGAGCACTGAGGCTTCCATGAGAGATACAAAATCAAATGAGCACCAGGATGGGGCAGATGCGACATCCAACACAACTCAGAATGAAAATGATCAACAATCGGACTCAGGTGGCAATGGCGAGCAGTCAGATTCAAATGCAATTGCTACTTTGACTGAAAACATGGATGGAGCTAGCGAAGGTTCTACAGCCTCTACCGGTAACTCTAAATCTGTTGAATCAAATGAACAGACTGAGAACTTCAATGCATGGAGAGGATCAGATAAGAATTCTGCCTCTTCATTTACAAGCCAAAATGACAGAGTTCAGAGGGAAGAATCCTACGATAATTCTGGAGTAGAGGGTACGCGAGGAAAACTTCTTTCCTTGAACACAATTGATAATTCGAATGCTGGTCAGAATGAAGAAGTTCATGCTTCTGATTCTTCAATTGCCGAAGGAGGGAAAACTTCCTCAAACACTAATGATAATGCCGGTCCAGGTCAGAAGGAGAATGAGAGTGGCGGCTATACCAACAATGATGCAAATGTAAATGAGAAAGACATCAGCACTGACAATCAGAGCAGCACTAATGCAAATGCAAATGCAAATGAAGAGGTTACTGAAAAGGACAGTAATAATTCAAATCTAGATGAAAATGCTGCTCAGAGCAACACCAACAACAACGAGAATGCAAGTCACAATGAGAATAATACTGCTCAGAGCTACAAGGACAACAAAAACGCAGGTCAGAATCAGAATAATGATTCCCAGAGCAACAACAATGACAAAGCCCATCAGAATGAGAACAATGGTGCTGTTCAGAGCAACATCAACAACAATGAGAATACAGGCAGCGTTACCGACAACGAAAATGCAGTTCGGAATGAGAATAACGCTTTCCAGAACTTGAACAACAATAACAATGAGAACGATGCTGCTCAGAGCATTACTGACAACAAAAATGCAAGTCAGAATGAGAATGATGCTTCTCAGAACTTAAAGAACAACAACAACAATGAGAGTGCAGACCGAAATAAGAAAAATGCTGCTGAGAGCATTACCGACAACGAAAATGCAGGTCAGAATGAGAATAATGCTTCCCAGAACTTAAACAACGACGGAAATGAGAATGCAAGACAGAATGAGAACAATGATCCTGTTCAGATCAACACCAACAACAATGAGAATGCAGGCCAAAATGAGAACAATGCTGCTGAGGGTGTTATTGACAATGACAATGGAGATCAAAATGGGAATAATGGTTCCCAGAAGAGCAAAAATGCAAGTCGGAATGAGGACAACAATGCTTTTCAGAGTGACACCAACAATGAGAATGCAGATAAGAATGAGAACAATGCTGCTCAGAGCATTAACGACAAAGAAAATGCAGGCCTGGATGAGAATAATGCTTCCGAGAACTTAAACAACAACCACAACAATGAGAAAGCAAGTCAGAATGAGAACAACATTGTTGTTCAGGACAACATGAACAACCAGGATTCCACAAGTCAGAATGATACTAATATGGCTCAGACCTACAATAATGAAAATGCAGGTCAGAATGAAAACAACAAAGTTGCTCAGAGCTACAGCAACAACAATGGGAATTCGGGCAAGAATAAGAACAATAATGCTTCACAGATATACAACGAAAACAATGGAACTGCAAAGTTTAGGACTTTGCCAGGTACCAGAAATGATGGGAATAATGGTGATAATGGCGAGAATGTAGCTGCTGAGTGAAAATGATGCTCTGTTGTTCGCTATATGACCATTACTGTCATCGAATTTTTGTTTCCTTTTCCCCAGATGATCAGGCAATTGTAAGTTGCTGGCTTCTTGTTGTGCTTTATTGTGAATTTAGTACTGAAAAAGTTTGTTTGTACTTATAGTTCTACTTTTAATGATCAACACTACAAGTTTCCATAAGCCATATATGTATATGCTTAAATAGCGTTCTACTGTCTAGAAAAACATGAAATGTCATAGGTTATGAGTCAATAGAATATATTTCTGAAGGCCTTCTGATTAAAACGGAAAGAGAATCCCAAAGTTTTTTCTGCAACTGTGTCTAGTTGCAGCAGCAGCAGCAGCCTAGATCATCAATTTGAACCCATGAATTTGTTCCTCAACTTACAAGGATCAATGGGGTTGGCAAAGCTCCAAAACCGATGGTGCCTCACCACCTAAACTTTCTTCTCTTAAAACCGAACCTTTGACATCCCAACTTTCGCTTGGTAACATTTATTATTGCTTATGAAAAGACCTTCCATCTTCAACATTAACCACTGATTTATCTTCATCTTTATCAATCAATATTCTTCTCTTTCAGTGGGTAGTGTTTTAACTCTCAAATCTATTTTCCTGTCCCATTCTTACTAATTATCCTTCTTTCTGATAGGTAGTCTCAACTATTGAATCATTTTCATGTAGCTCAATTCTCTCTTTCGTTTTTTAATGTAATACCAAGAAAATCCATTACTTAACATATGCATAACAACACCAGCAAGGGCCTTCACCTGGAGTTAGGTAGAAAGAACAACATAATATAACTTAGCCTCTAATACTATTTGTTGAATCTTTTTTAATAGAAACGTAATTTAAATGATATCAATATAAAATAAATCATAAAACACAAGGGACAATATTAATGCCCTCAATTAATTACATTTACTACTTATGAGAAAAGAATTCTAGAGATTACAAAGAGTAAATAATATCTTTTTTTATATGAGACTCAACTCTAAAACTATAAAAAGTGATTATCAAAATATCCTTTTTTTATTTTTTTAATTTAATATTTAAATTATTAGACTTTTAATCTTGATCTAAAATTACTAAAAGTGATTGTTAAAAATATCCTTTTAAATTAAATTATTTAATTTAATATTTTTAATTATTAAACTTTTCAATATTATTAAATTCTTTAAAATAATTTATTTTATGTTTAAATATGCTCCAAGTTAATCTTAAGCTAAAAATGTAATTATTTTATAATTGAAATATTAAATTTATTCTCAAATATGTTTTATTAATATATTAATATTCTATGACAAGACTCTAAAAAAATCAAATTCAAGGCTTTACTCATCTTAAATTTCATTATTTTAAGTACTTTGATGTATGAAATATTTCTAATATTATCGGAGAATATTTTAATTTTAGTTACAAGTTTAGAAATTATTTTTATCGTATTAATAATTTTTGTAGTAATTAATATTTTTTAAATTATAAATTATTAATTACAATTTATATTACTAAACTTGACATGGGAAATTCCAATGTAATTACATTCTGTCAGCCAAATACGTTTAGGGAATTACAATTCTTTAATTTTTAATTACACTTTTATTCAAGTACTCTTTGATAGACTTATGATATTATGAAAGAAGAATTATTGACATACAAGGAATACGTGATTAGAGAAAGATATGGATAAATATCTCCACTATTATTTTATACTAGAATAGAAATTTATTTGAGGTAAAACTCTAGTGATTTGATTTGATCATTCGATGCACGTGGGTTACAAAACTTATACATTAAAGACGTGTATTACAATATTTAAGTGGAATTAAGAGAGCACAAAGTTGTTTATTGTCAGGAATATTTGTGCATACAATTTGTTTGTAATTATACTATTTTAGCAACTTGTATTAAGCATTTATTGGGGAAAGCCTAAGTGTGGAGAGTTTCTTCATTGTAATTGTACAAGAATGAGGTTACAATAGTTGTGAGTGAGATTGAGCTTAAATAATCTCTTGTACCATAAAAATTATAACGATTTACCTTCTAAGAAAGGCTCATAGATAGAGAATTGGATCCTATTCGTGTAAATAATTTGATGTATTCATCATTTACTTTTCCAGTTTTAAGTTGTTTCTATATGTCTCGACTTAGCAAAAACAACTTAACACAACTTCAACACTTACATTTCTATATGTATCAACTCAATAAAAACAACTTAACAACTTCAACACTTACATTATGCTTTCGCAGGACAAAAAAATGCTTTTATATATAACCAAAAAAAAAAACCTTTACAATTATATTTAAATCTAGTTTAACCATTTGAGAAAAAAAAACCCTATTTGATATTTTTCTTCTTAACAAAATAAAAATGCTTAGTACACTAAAGATTATATTAAAAATATTTAATGCACAAAACACTATATTAAAAACATTCAATTTCGTAATAATATTATATTAAAAAATTGCTTCATACAATAGTCTCGAATCAGGTGTAAACATTTAAGTATGACACCTTCCTACTATTTAGATTCATAAACTTCTTTTAACAATTGCATCTTTTACATTGTGTTTAGACTAAGATAAAGGGAACAAAAATTCAAATAAAAGAAAGCAAGGGAAACGAGGAAGGAGAAGTTGAGGGAATATTAGAATCCCTTACGGGTGAATTACCTAAAAATGTTAAAATTTTTAAAAAATTATCGAACTAGGGTAAT
Organism: Gossypium hirsutum; assembly: GCF_007990345.1. Lineage (NCBI taxonomy): Eukaryota > Viridiplantae > Streptophyta > Magnoliopsida > Malvales > Malvaceae > Gossypium > Gossypium hirsutum. The sequence continues at coordinate 25,693,809 of NC_053448.1, read as the reverse complement.
TTTTTTTTTGAAATTTATCGGATTAGGCCAATTTTAAAAAGAAAGATATTGGATGCATTTTCAATAGATTTGACAGGAGAACGCTTCCAGCTAGACGCACTTTCCTGCTCAGTCAGCAAAGCATGTATAGCAAGATGGGTTTTCCTTCTGTCTCCACAAATGATTTTTTTGAAGTTTTTTTTGAGGTTAGGATTTAAAGTTTTTAAGAATTTTGTAGTTTAGAATTTAGGGTTAGGTTCCAAAAATATTATTTTATGATTTTTTTAAATATGATAACATTTTTATATTTTCTTTAACGAAAATTTTTATAGTATTTATATTTGGTGAAAATATATAAATTTTAGAATTGTTATAAATATTTTGAGTTTTAAAAATAATATTATTTTTAAAATTTTGAAATTATTCTGAATTTTTTTGTCATTATTTTAAGACTAATTTGGCAATTACCAAAAAGATAGTCACACCAATCTACCAATCTGTTCTGTTATTCGCATTGTAAAATTTAACTCGATTCGAAATCAAAACACGAATTACTCAATTCGATTAACTTAAAGTTCATATTTTTTTCCAATCGAATTAAGTTTTGATCACTTGTAGTTTATGATGGGTGGAGGTCAACCCAAAATGTTCATAAAATATTATCTCAGGATTCCCAGGATATCTGGCGAGTGAGTGGGAACTTTGCAGGGGTTGAAACAGGGAGAGTGAAAATCCTCCCTACAGGACGCGTCTATACTAACATGTCAAAAAATGCATTGAAAACACACCTCGCTAGAAACGTTTTCAACTGACATGGCACTAAAAATGCCTCCAACTAGGCATGCTTTCAATGCATTTTTCTGACATGTCACTGAAGACGCACCTTGTAGGAGCATTTTTGCTCTCCCTGTTTCAACCCTTGTTGTAACATACTCAACGTGACCCAATTCACCAAGTCTGGATCTCGAGTGTCACTACACAAATACTTAGCAAGAAATTCAAAACAGTCAACTTGAATTCTTAACTTAAAAACTTTATTAAAACATTTTTCTTATCAATTTATTTAAAGGCTCAATATCAAAGAAATAAAGAAAGGTATTTAAAAATAAAATAAAAATACATCAAGCTAATTATAAATTATTACAACACCCAAAATTTGCTAAGGACGGACTTTCAAGGCATAATCCTGCAATACGCCACTATCCAAAGATGTTCACTATATGCACAATAACACGGATCGCCGCTTCCTTGGCGAATTCCTGGCGTAGTCTCTTTTAGTGAACTCATTCTTATAATAATATCTAAAACATAAACATAATACTTACAACTTACACAAACCTAGTGAGTTTGAAATGCAAATTACCTTTGAACCTTTCATGTTGAATTCTTCATCCTGACTATTTAGATGACCCACTTCTGTCTTCGGTGAATACCTTCACATCGTCAAATAATTACATGCTTATATGCCACATGCTTTCTTAACATGTCATCTTTCATCTATCTAAATGACTGACTCTAGACCTTACCAGACAATACTACCTTTTCTCTTCTCTTCAAACAACCATCTTTGGTTATTCCAGAACAGATAATCACGAGTACTATTCTCTTAGCGAATACTATCTACTGTTCTTACTTTTAATGGATTCTCATACTTAGTTTTCCAAATTAGACCATCAACCAGATCATACCTTGATTCAACCCAATAATTATACTCATACTGATAAGGAACACTCTAGGTCATTTAGAAGAAACCTAAACATCTACATTTCACAATATAATAATACCAGATTTACTGAAAACTTAGATTCCAACTATCCCTAAATAAGACATGATACTGCTCAAATGTGACAGATATCAAATAATTCCTATTTCAATCTTTCATAGCGTAGTCCAAATTCATATTAACAAACACTTAAACCTTTCGTAATTTGAATACATCCATATTCTAAACTAATAAATTACCATGGTGGATGTCTTCTTTGAACATACAAATACACACTTCATTCCAAGAACTTCCCTTTAAACTTATTCGATTACATCACAGAACTAAATCAACTAAACTAACTTTAGACATATCATAACCTTTTCATAGACTTAACTATCAAATAATTCTCAAAATTTATCCAAAATTTACCACAATAGCGGATAATAATATTTTACCACATAGATATCATCGAATACACCAATAAGATGATACAAAACTTGCCACAAAAGTGTAGCAGATTATGTCACACAGACAAACATATAGAATCGCGTGTTTACTGTCCGACGGACTTTCACAAAAAGTGTCATGGGTTTCTCCCTCATTGACTTATACATAAATTCATCGTGATCTGTCAGTTCGATCTACACATTATCGAAGACATCACCATGAACATTCATACAATCATATATTGTCATGGGTTTCAGTCACATAGACACACATTCTCATGTCATGATCTGTCAATCTAACTTTCATTTTATTGAAGACTACACCATAAGTGTTTTCATATCATATATTATCATGGGTCTTAACCACATGGTCTTACACTTTTTTTCGTATCGTGATTTGCCAGTCTACTTAGCAATATACCTACCCTACTAAAGGCATCACAAAAAATGTTTTACTCAGAATTAACTTATCCAGATTTGTTCACGCATAGCTAATTGATTCATACATTCCTATATCAAAAATTTTACCTGCATACTTACTAATCACTTTCTATTCACAAAGTAGTTCATACAAAATATTGTCACACACATAACATCTTTACTATGCTTCACCTACCCACCCGTTATCTTAAGTTTTATCATTATATATAAGTCTTTTACCTAAACAATTAACATGTAAGAGTCAAAATAGAGACTCACCTGATACTCACTTACTATAGCTCGAAGCTCTAGACTCGAGCATCCATCTCGACTCAACAGCAACAACTGCTTAAAGAACATATATTCACCATTAAAATCCATTTACAGATAATCTGCTAACATCCCAATCATAAATAACCCCCATGCAAGGCCTTGTATTCATGACTTATTATTCATATAACATTTAACAACCTTACTGTATCAAAAACTTAATATGCAGAGCTATATCACTTACTAGAAGGTGGAACAATCTCTGATTAACTCAAGAACCTTAGCTACCAACTTAATGAGGAAAAGAAAATATTTAAATTTAAGAAAGAAACTAGAAGAAGCTTCCTGACAAACCTTCACACGCACATATATACTCCTAAACCCCTTTAGTGGAACTTGACATTAAGTAATTTGTGTCCAAAATTTGTCATTCTTGACGGCTCATAGATTTTGAAAGAAACATAAATGAGAATCCTATATAATGGACCACCTAATCCAGTTGGTTCCTAACTAGGCCACTTTACAACCCAACTAGCACAGTATCCGGACAAATTAAGCATACTATACATTTGGCGATAACTTTCATATGGCTTATACTTCGCTTGATATATCCTTCTATTAGATAACAGAATAACCTAAAACCTTTATTTACTCAACGAAAGGTACCATACGCCATGTTCAAATTCGCCAAAAGACTCCACATGGCGAATTTCACTACGTCAAACAGATAACTACACAACCACACGCCTTAATCTTGGATCTGCTAGACTTGGGGTGTGACACTTGCAAAGTTCCCACTCACCTATCAAATATCATATTTAATCATCGAGCTCTAACAATACGAATCAAATTTAATTAAAAAAATCAATTTTTTTCATAACAAAATAATTGAAAGTAAACTAAAACAAATTCCAACATAAAACAAGCAAAGAATGTCCCAATTGAATTATCAGCTGGAGTTTAACCCGCATATTAAAATTGAATCTCTCATCTCAATTCTAAAATCAAATTAGATTTTTAATTCAGTTCCAAAAGTAGATAAAGAAAAGTTGATTTTAGGAAGTAAATCCCTATTTCAAAAAAAAAAGAGGCCCAATAAGCTAGTAATTAAATCGTTCGGACAAATTTATGCATGTTCCAAATAAAAGTTGTTATAAATTTACACTTAATAAATGTTAATATCATAATCCAAACTAACATATCTCTATCAAAACATAATATAAATGAATGTGTTGATTAAATTATTTTAATTTTAAAAATATGATTCTATAATTAAAATGGAATTGTATTCATCTTAAGCAATAATTATCTAATATAATAAATCACAAATTCTATAAATTTAAGTTTAATGAATTATTTAGAGATTGGGTTGATCTTATCATGTGATGTATTTCCTCGGTTTCTTATTCAGTCAACGTAAATGGGAAAAGGGGGAGGAATTTTAAGCCTTCTGGGGGGTTTCGTCAAAGTGACCCCCTTGGTCCTTTTCTTTTCCTCATGTGCGGTGAAGGACTTTCGACTTTATTGCGGTTGGCAATGAAAGATGGTCTTTTGCAATAAGCGAAGGCCAGTAGGTAAGGCCCTCAAATCTCGCACATGCTTTTTGGGGATGATAGTATTATTTTTGACGAGGCATCGATCAGATGAGCTTTAGTTGTGAAAGGAATTTTATAAGAATATGAACGATGTTCAAGACAATGCATGAATTTCGATAAGTCTACAATCTTTTTTAGTTCGAATACCATGGAGGAGAAAAATAAAACTGTGACCACTTTGGGGATGCGTTTTTCTAATAACCCGGAGAGGTATTTAGTGTTGCCAAATATAGTGGAAAGGTGGAAAAAGTGTTTCTTCAATTTTAAGGACAGGGTTAAAGCAAGAATTGAGGGATGGAGAATAAGGTTATTGTCACAAGAAATCGGTACTTCAGGCTATACCAATATATGCAGTGTTTTCTATTGCCAAATTCTCTTTGTAGGTAGCTTGAAAAGATAATGACACGATCTTGGCGGCAAAAGTGATATGGGAGGGGGATTCATTGGTGTGCTTGGAGTCAAATGTGTAGGCCAAAGAAACAAGGGGGAAGTTCAATATTGCTTTGTTAGCTAAGCAAGGTTGGAGGCTGATAAACCATCCAGATTCATTATTATCCCATGTTCTTAAAGCGAAGTATTTTCCAAGGTTAGATTGTATTAATGCGCCTTCAGATAATTTACATCTTATACTTGGAAAAGAATTTGGGCTGCGAAGGGTGTATTGCAAGAGGGATTATGTTGTAGGGTGGGTTCGGGTGTTAAAATTTCAATTAATGATGAAGCTTGGATTCTTGGGGCTGCTAATTACAGATTAGTCAATTATGATAATAGCATGCAAAATTCTATGATTGTTGATCTGATTGATGCTAATCAAAGAATATAGAAAGAAGAATTAAAGAAGAATTAATCGTTAATACCTTTGCGACGGTGGACACTTCTAGAATCCTTCGAATTCTGCTGGCACATGAGGCACATGAAGATCTGATGGTGTGGAGTGGTGAGCCATCCGGGGAGTTTTTGGTACGTAGCTTATAAACTATTATAGAACTTTCCTATGGTTCCTACTGCTTATGCTTTACAGACCAGTACTAAGGAATTTTATAAACAGCTATGGGGCCTAAACCTCCCTGGGAAAATTAAGATTACAATATGGAGGATCTCTTGGAACTATCTACCTACTTTTGTTAGCTCATTAAAAAGTATGCTGTCCCGGTGTGGGGGAGAGGCCGAAACAGTAGACCATGTGTTTCGTGCGTGCCCTGTGTCCATAGAGGTATGGTCAGAATTACAGTTAACTTGTATTCTAGGCTCAGCAGATATGGGTTTTGATTAGTGGCGAACCTGGGTTTTTGGTGGATGCTCGGCCACTCAGAAGCGTATTTTCTGTTGTGCGCTTTGGGCTATCTGGGGCGATAGAAATACCAGGGTACATGAACGGAAAATTAAAACAGGTAAGGAGATTGCTCGTTTTATCGAAAACTATCTTAGAGATGACAGAAACAGAGAAATGGACTTATCCAAAAGCAAATACGGGGGGGGGGGGAATGGGGCAAACCTTCTGGATCTACCGTGAAGATTAACTTTGATGGAGCTTAAGACGGTCGAAACTTTCGGTCGGCCTCAGGAGCTGTCGCAAGGAATGCTAAGGGGCGGGTTCTGTTATCTCGTTCGGAGACCCATAGCGGAGTATTGTCCGCTTTCGCCGCTGAAGCCATTGCATGCCATCAGGCGTTGGAAATGGGCGTAGAAATAGGTTGGGAAGAGGTTATATTGGAGGGGGATTCATTAACCACAATTAAGAAATGTAAGTCAAAATATCGAGACAAATTGGTTATAGGGGCATACATTCACAATATAAAACAGTTAGAAGGCAGTTTTCGGTGTATCAGTTTCAAATATACCATATGAGCGGCGAATGGATTATCACATACCATTGCAACAGAAACGTTAAAGAGAAGTGAATCGATTTATCTAGTGGGCAGAGTTCTTGCATATGCAGAGCGAGCGTTGGAAGTGAAATGGGAAAGGGACCCAGACTGAGGCAAGAGGTAAAGTGCATGAGACAAGGGGAGAGGGATGAACTTTGGTGAAAATAGGGTTTCAGATTGGTTTCCTATCCGAGCTCTGGAATCGTTGGGGAAAGGGAAATGATTATTTGTTGGGGCGGGTGAAAGGAATGGATTTGATTGGGTATTATGGTGGTGACTTTTATTTTCTAGATTTTCCTTTTATTCATGTATTCGGTTTCTGGTTTGGGCCGTGTTTTCTGGTTTTGCGTTTTCTGTTTTTCCATTTGCAGGATTTATATTTTGTTATTTGGTTTTAATGATAATATAAGCCCAATATGATTATTATTCAAAAAATAAAAATAATACATTAATTATTTGGAATGCATGTCCTTCAAATTTTGACTTTTTCTAAATTTAAAAAAAAAATCTATTTTTCTAAAAAAATTTAATTATATATTCCATTTTTAACAGAAAATATCATATATTTAAATTTGAATATTAAAATTTTGTATCAAATTTTTAATAAGTTTTGACGTGGACACGATTTCGCGAAAAATGGACCATTCCGGTAAATAATTAAATAATTGGCCCATTTCGGTAATTTTTGAAAAAAAAAGACTTTTTTTAGTCATTTGCCCTAAATATAAGACATAATATCAAATTTAACCCTCAACGTTTATATTTTTTTATCAATTTGTCCATTATTCTTTTCTTGAATTAAATTTTACCATCAACCTTTCAAAAAAGAGTCTTTAACGGAAATACTGACTAAACTATTAATTTTTTTAATGATATTAGTGTGGCAACCTGCAATCCAAGTGTACTTTCATACTGACATGGCACTATTCGACATATATGCCATGTCAACAAATGATTTTAGAAAATATAAAAATTTTTCAAATTTAAAAAAACTTACAAAAAGTTCATAAAAATTAAAAAAATTAGCATGAAGTACATTGGATTGTCATTCGAGCTACAATGTTTAGAAATTTAATATTTCGGTCGATATTTCCATTAAAAAAAATAATTCGACTTTTTTTTTAAAAGGTTGAGGGCTAAATTTAGTTCAAAAAAAGAATAAGGGTCAAATTGACAAAAACATGTAAACATTAAAGGCAATTTGCAATGTTAATTTGGTGCATTTGTATACCTCAAACATTAATTATGGTTCAATTTTCACATTTCACTAACCCCGTTGATGTGTCACGGAACTAACTAAAAATACGACAAAGGCAAGTGCACCTATCGATAAATAGTATAGCTATGGTGAGTAAAGATATTGTATCCACGAGGACTAAAAGTACTAGTAATTACTGTTTTCCAATTATTTAATTGGCGAAATTGGAGTTATTGATTTAAACTAAAATTACTAAATTAATTTAACTAAAGAACTCAATAGAGAATAAATCAAGAAAATAATTGAATAATAACCAATAAGCGAAACAATACCTAGGAAAGAATCCACCTAGACTTCATTTATCATTATGACTCTAAATTAAACGATTTATTCACTTGGTATCTTGATTCATAGAAATCCCTAAATTATGCTAATATCTCTTTCAAGACTAAGAGCAACTGACTCTAGGTTGATTAATTGAAATTTCTTTCTAATTAAAACCCATATTGTCGCATTAACTCGATCTATAGATTCTCCTATTAGATTTGACTCTAATTTGGTAGATTTATGTCGTCCTATTTATAGGATTGAATGCAACTCCACTCAATTATACTAGATTTACTCTTAAACAGGGACTTTTCCTCTTCTGATTTAAGCACGTTAAACATGAATTAATATCCCAGAAATATTAAAATAAGAGATAAGCACACGTAACTGAGAACAAAAATCAAATATTTATCGCATAAGATAGAAATCAAATAATAGAGTTCATCGTAGGGTTCATCTCCCTTAGGTATCCAGGAAATTAATTCATAATTGTGAATAAAAACATCTTAAAGACAGAATAACCACAGAAAATAAAGAAACTCATAAAAACTTCAAAAGAAATTAAAAAGAGGTCTTTAATCTTGATGGAAATTTGCTTTAGAGTTGGCTCCCATGGTGTCTTCGAGTTGTTTTCTTCCATATTCTCTAATGGCCCCCTATTCTTTTCTTCTATTTGGTATTTATAGACTTTAGAATGCCCAGAAAGCCTAAAAATTGCGTCTTTCCGCGTGTTTGGGATGCGAATCGCGAAATCAACACGGTTTGGCACATGTTCGTGTGCCAGTCCGTGTGGCTCACACGGCTGTGTGTCCAACTCATGTGGCTCCTGAAATATGCTCTATTTGTCTGATTTTTGCTCTTTTTTGCTCATTTTGCTCCCAAATGCTCTCCTAAGTATAGAAATATGAATTTAAAGGATTAGGAGCATAAATTTCACCGCATAAATAATCATCTAAAAACGCATTAAGAACGAGATTAAAATATGTTATTTTTATCAATTATCACCCGTTATCAATGTGGCGCAATTTTCTATTGAATCATGTGTAAATTATTAACATAACATTTTATTAGATTAAAAAAAACAAACAAATAAATTTAAATTATTTTCACTTAGATTATAAAAACCAAACACAAAACACACTTAAGAAAATACAAAATTATAAAAACCAAACACAAAACACACTTAGAAAAATACAAATACACCAAATTAAAATTAGTGTATAACATTATAAATTATATCAAAACTTAGGTAATTTTAATATTTATTCCTATATTTAAATCCATACACAATAGATCTGTGTAGGCGTAAAAAAAAAAAAAGAACTAGTGTAATATTTATATATTACTTTTATCTTTCAATCATTATTTTAAAATTAAAAAAAAAACAACAACAAGAAGAAATAAGGAAAAAGAAAGGGAATTGGAAAAGTAAGTTAATAATCCATAAGAAGAAGCATATATCTGAACAAAAAACCACAAGCAAATCATTGAGAAAAGTTACTTCAATAGAAAGCAAAGTAGCAAATTATACATAAGCTTGCTAGAAACCGAGCCCAAAGATTATGAAAGCATAGTAGTAACACATGACATTACTCGAGAACGGCAACACACATTCAGTTCTTAGTATTCATCTCCCTCATCACCATCTTCACCTTCGCCAGACTCAGCACCAACCTCTTCATGATCCTTCTCCAATGCAGCTAGGTCCTCACGGGCTTCGGAGAACTCTCCTTCCTCCATACCCTCACCAACATACCAGTGCACAAATGCTCTCTTTGCATACATGAGGTCGAACTTGTGGTTGATACGAGAAAACACTTCCGCAACACTAGTTGAGTTGGATATCATGCACACAGCTCTCTGCACCTTAGCAAGATCACCACCCGTATCAACGGTCGGTGCCTGATGGTTAATGCCACACTTGAATCCAGTTGGGCACCAGTCAACAAATTGGATGGTGCGCTTGGTTTTGATGGTGGCCACTGCAGCATTGACATCCTTAGGCACCACGTCACCTCTGTACATCAAGCAGCAAGCCATGTACTCGCCATGGCGAGGATCGCATTTCGCCATCATGGATGAGGGCTCAAATGCACTGCTAGTGATCTCTGCAACGGATAGCTGCTCATGGTAGGTCTTCTCAGCTGAGATGACAGGAGCATAAGAAGAAAGCATGAAGTGAATCCTGGGGTATGGGACAAGGTTGGTCTGAAATTCAGTGACATCCACATTTAAGTCACCATCAAACCTCAAGGAGGCAGTCAGTGACGATATCACCTAATAAATTATCAGTCATAAGACAATTAGTTTGCATTCCCTGCTAAAAGTAGATATTTAATAGATAAGACAATGAAATATACCTGAGAAACCAGACGGTTAAGGTTGGTGTAAGTGGGACGCTCAATTTCAAGAGAGCGCCTGCAAATATCATAAATGGCTTCGTTATCAAGTAACACGGCAACATCTGTGTGTTCCAGAAGGGAATGGTGGAGAGGACACTGTTGTAGGGCTCAACAACAGAGGTTGAAACCTGTGGTGAGGGATACATAGTGAACCCAAGCTTGGACTTCTTGCCATAGTCCACAGAGAGACGTTCCAACAGAAGGGAACCAAGTCCTGAACCAGTTCCTCCGCCCACAGCATTAAAAACAAGGAACCCTTGTAAACCAGTGCGGTTATCAGCCAGCTTGCGGATGCGATCCAAGCAGAGATCGACAATCTCTTTCCCAACTGAGGAAAAGAAAAGAAGAGAAACTAGTTAAAGCAATCAGCATTTCGAGCAGCAAGTATAACACAATTCTGAAGATGACAAGAATTATTACTGGTATAATGGCCACGAGCAAAGTTATTAGCTGCGTCTTCCTTGCCGCTAATGAGCTGTTCAGGGTGGAAGAGTTGGCGGTATGTTCCCGTCCTAACCTCATCAATGACAGTGGCTTCGAGATCTACAAAAACTGCACGAGGAACGTGCTTTCCGGAACCAGTTTCACTAAAGAAGGTGTTGAAAGCATCATCACCTCCACCAACGGTTGTATCACTGGGCATCTGGCCATCAGGCTACATAAAACCAACTGAAATTTTAGAAATATATCTAAAAAAACAGTTTTAAGATAAAAGTAAGATGCTTTTGAACTTTTTGAAAGTAATTTGGGGATAAGAAGCTTTTGTTAAAAAATAAATTTTTTTGTCCAAAAGTACTTTTAAGAAAGAATGCTAAACTAACCCAAGAAAAAATGACAAATAAAAGATATGTGATCTATAGAGAATCTCAAAAGAAAAATTAGTAAAACAATCCAAAGGAACTAAAAAAATAACATTATGCATATTTGCCAAAAGAGATAAACATACATAATCGGACCGTTATTAAGCAAGCAATTTGTTTGGGAGGAAAAATTTTAAAAGAAAACTTTTTAAAAATAATAAAACATTCTTATTTCAAAAAAGTAAAACGTCACACACAGTAAGTTAGGGCGCGACATTTTTAATCTTCAAAATTGAGCTTGTCTCTTGATTTTTTAAAACTCATGCATTTAAATTTAAAAAGGATATTCGGTTATTTAAGTCGAATGAAAAAATCAAAACCCAGTAAGTTAGGGTTCAATTTCTCAAAATTCCTAAATACAGAATATTGCCTTTATTTTTAAAAATCTTTAATTGAAGGTAACAAAATGTCACATCCAATAAGTTAGGATCCAACATTTTGAGATCTCAAAAGAACTTTTTATTTTGAATCTGTGTGATTTTATTGCAAAAATAAATACTTCGCTATCTAAATTCATCGTAAAGATTTGAAGCCTAATAAGTTAAGACACAATCTTTCTCGAGAATCGTGAATACCAAATATTTTGAAAATTTACGAAATAAGATGAATTTCATGCTTTAATAAAAACAAAAATTTTAAAAAACAAATATACATATAATAGAGAATTTGAAAGAAATAAAGTATATGTGTAAAAATAAAACGATTCATTATAGAACAAAATAATAACATATAATAAAAACAGCTTGAAATAATAATAAATAATAAGGTAATATTTATATATAGATACATATATAAAATATAAGTAAATAGAAATATAATTAAATATAATAATAATAAAAAAGGTAATAGTAGCAACGACAAAAAATAAATTAGTTAATTGTAAAAATACCAATCAAGATTAAATTAAAACATAAATGAAAATTCAGGGGCAAATCTGAAATAAATAAAATGCAAATGGACTAAGTAGAACACGCAATTAACAGTGGAGGACCAAAAGGGGAATTAACCCTATCCTCCAAAACACTGCGCAGCAACATGAACTAAATTGCAACAATTTTAAAAACACGGTTAAATTTAGAAATGAAGTAAAGCACATAGAAAACAAATTAAAGGAGTATTGAAAACCAAAAGGACCAGGGGGATAAATATCCCCTCTATTGGAAATACGCGGATCCTACATATACGGGTCGGGTCGCTCGGGTTGTTGGGTGAATAACCAATACAGCGTCGTTTTCACGCCTGCTAATAAGCCACAAAACCCTAAAGACCTAACATCTAACCCATCCCCAAAACAAATCAAGAGAACCCAAACATGCCCAGCGCTGTCGCTCTCGCATTTTTCCCCACCGTACAACAACGCCACCAATCGAAAGTTAAACAAACTCCTCCCTCTTCCCTTATTATTTCAAAAAACATGAAATAGCGACAGAAACAGAAAGAAGAAGACTCGAAAATAAACAAGAAATCACCTTCAAAATTGTTTTCTGATTTTCCGTTTTTCTTCTTTTTAATATTTTTCAATACAATATTTTTCTCCCCACATTTACAAATTTTATTTGGCTTTATATAGCCGAATCTTTACAGAGAAAGAAAAAATAATAATTTTTTTTACAATTTTTGCTATATTTTCGGTCATTCTAGTGCTGTTCGTGGTTTGTTTGCAGGAAGAACGTGCATGGTGGGTGCGGGGCGACGTGCGCAACGTGCGGGGGAGACGTTGGGGCGGTTGCTGCAGGGGTGGTTACTGCGGCACCAGTTTGCTGCCACTGCTTAGGGTTTCTGCTGTATTGTTTTTGCTGAGGGCCACACTGTAGTTGGGCTAGGGTTTAGGTTAGTGGGCTAGGTATTGGGTCATTTGGGTTTAGGTTATTTGTAAAATGGACTGTTTTTTTATATGTTTATTTATTTGGGCCTGGGCTTAAAATTGGGTATTACAGCTGCCACTTTTTGCTCGTTGTCATGTAATGGGAACAGAGCAAAGACTTTACAATGGCCAATTTTGCCCGATCGTGTTGGACCTTGGCGCTCTTCTTTTTCAAGTAGCCGCATTCAACCTACTGCGTCTTTAGAGGTATAGGAATTGGTGCTTCGATCCACTCCGCTACAACATCAGGGAGATAAGATTTGTACCTTGTAGCTTCTCAAAAGAACAAAATTTGCTATCTTTAGTCTGCTCCACTACAACTTTAGGGAGATAGGACTTGTAACTTCAACTTATTCTGCTGCAACTTTAAAGATAAGTCTGATGCGATCTGCTCTACTGTAACTTCATAGGACTGGTTTCTTCTATTTGCTCTACTGCAACTTCAGGGAGATAAGACGGGACGCAATCTACTCTAATGCAATTTCAGAGAGATAAGATCTGAAGTTTTAATCTGCTCCAATGCAACTTCAAGGAGATAGGATTAGATTCTTCTGTCTGCTCCACTGCAACTTCAGCGAGATAAGACTATACGCGATCTGCTCTCTGCAACTTCAGAGAGATAAGATCTATGGTTTTAATCCGCTCCATTGCAACTTTAGGGGGATAGAATTGGATGTGATCTGCTCTACTGCAACTTCAGAGAGATAAGATCTGAGGTTTTAACCTGCTCCACTACAACTTCAAGGAGATAGGATTATTGGCCTCAACCTACTCCACTACATCTTCAGGGAGATAAGATTCGCCATCTTCAATCTATTTAACTGCAATGTCGGGGAAACAAGATTCACCGTCATAGCTTCAATCTGTTCCACTGCACCGCCAGAGAAGTAAGATTCGCCGTTGTGGCTTCAATCTATTTAACTGTAATGTCGGGGAAACAAGATTCGCCATCGTAGCTTCAATCTGTTCCACTGCACCGCCAGGAAAGTAAGATTGACCGTTGTGGCTTCAATCTATTTAACTGCAATGTCGGGGAAACAAGATTCGCCGTCGTAGTTTTAATCTGTTCCACTACACCACCAGGGAAGTAAGATTCACCATTGTGGCTTCAATCTATTTAACTACAATGTCGGGGAAACAAGATTTGCTGTCGTAGCTTCAATTTGTTCCACTACACTGCTAAGGAAGTAAGATTCGCCGTTGTGCCTTCAATCTATTTAACTGCAATGTCGGGGAAACAAGATTCGCCGTCATAACTTCAATCTGTTCCACTACACCACCAGGGAAGTAAGATTCGTCGTTGTGGCTTCAATCTATTTAACTGCAACGTCAGGGAAATAAGATTCACCGTTGTGGCTTCAATCTGTTCCACTGCACCGCCAAGGAAGTAAGATTCGTTGTTGCGGCTTCAATCTATTCCACTGTAATACCAAAGAGATAGGATTCGCTGCCCACAGCTTTAAACCGCTCTACTTCAGCTAATCCAAGTCTTAACGCCAGGGAGATAATTCGCTATCTTTAGCTTTAATTTGCAACGTCAAGGCGATAAGACTGTTGTCTTCGATCTGCTTCGCTGCCACTACAAGAAGGCAAGATCTGCTATTTTTAACCTACTCCACTGCTGCTCAGAGAGACAAGGCTGGTATCTTCGATCTACTTCGCTGCCAATACAGGAAGACAAGATTTGTTATTTTCAACCTACTCCACTGTTGCTCAGGGAGATAAGGTTGGGGTTTCACCGGGTTGTTCGCTGGGGAACATGACTTGTATAATTCAATTTATGAACCTAATTATGCCTAGTGATTAGGATGCCATGATCAGAATGAATCAAATGCTCCTAACTAGACATGTATGAATGACATTTGAATGAATGTAGAATATTATTTTTCCCGAGAATGATCCAGTTTAGGTTGTCATTACTCAAAGTTTATTAAGATTTTATCACTGACATGCTACAACGCCTTCTTGCTCGGCTAGCATCTCTGAAGAAATACTTAATCAGACTACCCCCACTTTAAACTTCAAAGTTTAATCTACTGGGACACAAAATTTGTATCATCTTTTCACTGTAACCCAAGGGTAGAAAAATATGACTTTTCTCAATATTCTCTTATCGCAATGTGAAGCATTTTGGTCCTTTATACCATTCTCAGGGTGTCATACCAAATGTCTATGCACAAATGAAGGATTTCTTTCTCCGAGGAAACCTCTTCTTATCGCAAGGTGATCACTGCTTATTTGTTCAATGAAGCTTTGTCACCAACACCCCATCTTGTCATTTTGTTCAATCAATGTTTTGACAACAAAATCTGAAGGGATAGTCTCAATTTAGACTTTTCCTTCCTAGATATTTCAACCTTTAAACTTGGCGCGTTCAAAACAATCGTCTTATTTCAGGTTACTGTACTATTTTGAAACTTCTAGAGTAATATGCAAAACTTCATTTGTGAAATTTTTATTAGTCCATTAATTATTATTCTAATGCAACATGCTTGCAAAAAGAGCAAAACGATGGATAACATAGAATTGATTTGAGAGCATAGCTTGAAATGAATATATTATCAAGAATATTGAGAATAAAAGAAGAATTGACTCGTATCTTGAAAAATAATGAAGTATTCCAAGAACAAGTAATTCAATATAAATCATATGAAAACCAGGTGCCCTAGATATCGAGGCTTGAACTTCTCCGTACAAACTTGTCGAAGACCATTCTGAGTTTGACATGTGTTTAGGAGACCAACAGTACTCCGTTGATGCCCCAAGATGTCGTGTCCCCTTTCCCACTGATTCAATCATAGTAAAATGACCGGATGCCCCACTTGATCAACATTTGAGCCGCTCTTTTTTAGGTTTTCAACTCAAATCCCCTTTTGTCTCAAAGCGCCCTTTGTGGGTTTTCACCTTAGCCTCTTCTTTTTTTTAAGAAAAGTAATTTTTAACTGAATTTAAGTTTACAGGGTTTGGCAAATCCTTGCCATCTATCTCACTCAAGATCAAAGCTCCCCCTGAAAAGGTTTTCTTTACTACATATGGACCTTCCCAATTTGGCATCTATTTTCCTTTAAGATCCCTTTGTATAGGAAGGATCTTTTTCAAAACTAGCTCCCCCTCGTGGAATTCTCTGTGACTAACCTTTTTATTGTAGACTTGCATCATTCGCCTTTGATACATCTGACCGTGCTGAATAGCCTTTAGCCTTTTTCCTTCTATTAAGTTCAACTTATCATAACGAGATTGAACCCATTCCGCCTCATCCAATTTCAACTCAGCTAATACCCGAAGAGAAGGAATTTCTACCTCAGTAGGTAAAACTGCTTTCATCCGATAAACCAGAGAGAAAGGTGTTGCCCCGGTCGAAGTCTTGATAGACGTTCTATAAGCAAAGAGGGCGAATAATAATTTCTCATGCCAGTCTTTCTAAGTCTCAATCATCTTTCCTACAATTTTCTTGATATTCTTATTGGCTGCTTCTATTGCGCTATTCATCTTTGGGCGATATGACGACGAGTTATGATGTTTGATTTTGAATTGACTGCAGACCTCCGCTATCGCACTATTGTTCAAATTCAGCGCATTATGGGATATGATCCTCTCGTGCATTTTATATCGACATATGATCTCCTTTTTCAAGAGTCTGCTAACTGTTGACTTCGTGACATTTGCATATGAAGTAGCTTCCACCCATTTGGTAAAGTAGTCAATAACCACAAAGATGAAGCGATGCCCATTAGAAGCCTTTGGCGATATTGGCCCAATGACGTCCATACCCCACATAGAGAAAGGCCATGGAGAAGTCATAACATGAAGAGGTGAAGGAGGTGCATGCATTTTATCGCCATAAATTTGGCATTTATGGCACTTCTTAGCATAATTGAAACAATCTCTTTCCATATCGGACTAGTAGTACCCAAATCTCATGACCTGCCTGGCCATTATGAAACCGTTTGCATGCGTTCCGCAGATACCCTCATGGACCTCCTCTAGAATTTTTCTAGTTTCCACTGCGTCTACACATCTTAGTAGTACCTGATCTTTCCCTTTTTTTGTATAGGATCTCTCTATCTAGGACATAGCCAATGATCGTTCTTCTCAATGCTCTCTTATCATTCTCTGTTGCCTGATCTGGATACTCACGATTTTTCACATATTGCAATATATTCAAATACCAGGGATGATCATCTTTTTCCTCTTACTCAATATTATAGCAATGAGCCAGAGTTTCAGAAGTGCTCATCTGAATAGGCTTCATGTCTTCCAACTTGTTCACTCGGATCATAGAGGCTAGGGTGGCCAACGCATCAACCATCTGGTTCTCATCTCGTGGGAGGTAAAAAAAAGTGATGTCATCAAACTCGTCCATCAATTCAAGAACCATCTTTCGATAACTGATACGTTTAGGGTCTTTTGTCTTCTATTATCCTTTGAGTTGGTATATCACCAATGCGGAATCCCCATACACTTTTAGCACCTTAATTTTACGTTCAATGGCTCCACGAATGCCCATAATGCATGCTTCATATTCTACCATATTGTTCGTACAATCAAAATCCAGTTTGCTAGCAATAGGATAATGATCTCCGCTTGGAGATACTAGAACTACCCCAATTTCGTTACCCATAGCATTTGAGGCTCCATCAAAATTTATCTTCCACACATGATCCATTTGGGATTTTCTTCAGTGGCTGCCACATATATCAAATCCTCATTTGGAAAATCAAAGTTCAAAGGCTCATAATCCTCCAAGGCTCTACTAGCTAAAAAGTCAGCTATTGCGCTCCCTTTCACGGCCTTCTGACACATATACATTATGTCAAATTCAGAAAGCAAGATCTGTCATCTGGCTATCCTTCTATTCAAAGCAGTCAAATCCATCATATACTTTAAGGGGTCTAACTTTGAAATCAGTCAAGTCGTATGATACAACATATATTGCCGTAATCTCCGAGTTTTCCAAACCAGGGCACAACATAACTTCTCGATAGACGAGTACCTCACTTCACAATCAATGAATTTCTTGCTGAGATAGTATATTGCCCTTTTTTTTCCTGTCTCATCATGTTGGCCTAACACGCACCCTATAGAATTGTCAAACACTGTTAAATACAGTATTAATAGTCTATCCGGACTAGGTGGTGACAGCACTAGAGTATTAGACAAGTACTGTTTTATTTTGTCAAAAGCCATCTAACATTCTTCATCCCATACACCCGAATTATGCTTCCTCAGAAGATGGAATATGGGGTTACATTTCTCAGTTAGTTGTGAAATAAACCGAATAATGTAATTCAATATTCCCAGAAAACCCTGTACTTCTTTCTGAGTGTGTGGTGGAGGAAAATCTCGTATTACCCTAAATTTATCTAGGTCAACCTCAATTCTTTTCCCACTGACTATGAAGCCCAGCAACTTCCCTAATCTGGCTCCAAAGGTGCACTTTGTTGGATTAAGCCTGAGCTGGAAATTTCTTAGTCTTAAAAACAATTTCCTCAGAACTTGAACATGCTCCTCTTTCGTTCTGGATTTTGCAATCATATCATCAACATAAACCTCAATCTCTTTGTGCATCATGTCATGAAACAAAGTCACCATGGCTCTTTGGTAAGTTGCTCTCGCATTCTTCAATCCAAAATGCATCACTTTATAGGAGAACGTTCCCCACAAAGTGATAAATGTGGTCTTTCTCATATCTTCTGGATGCATCTTTATTTGATTGTATCCAGAAAAACCGTCCATGAAAGAAAATAGTGAATAACCTGCCGTATTATCTACCAAAGTATCAATGTGAGGCAAAGGAAAATTATCTTTTGGACTGGCCTAGTTCAAATCTCTGTAATCCACACACATTCGTACCTTCCCATCTTTTTTAGGGACAAAGACAACGTTGGCTACCCATTCTGAATATTTGACTTCTTGCAAGAACCCAGCATCAAAATACTTTTTGACTTCTTATTTTATCTTTAGCACAATATCAGGCCTCATTCTCCTAAGCTTCTGCTGAACTGGCTTGCAATCCTCTTTTATAGGAAGATAGTGTACCACAATATCAGTGCTTAACCCAGGTATATCCTGGTATGACCATGCAAAGACATCTTTGAATTCACGGAGTAATTCAATGAGGTAAGATTTGCTTATCCTCTTGTTCTACCATTCTCAATAAGTCCAGAGATACACCACAGTCTACGTCATCTTCAAAATCATGTGATCCCTCTAAACACATGTTTTGTTCAAAAAGGAATTCTGAGTCTGAAGCAGCGTCATTCATATCATTGACATCCAGGGACCTATGGTAGGTGCCAAAGAATATACAAAGAATGTATGAATTTATGAACAAATATGATTATGAATGAATAAAAGAATGATGTGGAAAAAGAATAAAAGAATAATTACTCGAAAAAGAATAAAAAAACTACTGACTCAAAAATGAATACGAAAAGTGTATTTATTAGAGTCATAACGTTCAACATGTGCATATTCCATAAAGAAATTCCTATTTTTAAGTCAAAAACAACAAGGATGTTTTGAACATTTACTCTGAACAAGCTCTAAAAACTATAGGAATCTCTTCCGTAGTCCAATTGTTCAGCTCGCTTCCAGGTTCATAAGGGCGAATCTATAACAATGTCTCTTTCATAATTGTGTCTATGACATTGATGTGAACATCTCCTAGCATTTCTTTAATACTTTCCTCTTTAAGCATTCTTCGCTCAGGATGAATGAACCCCCTTGATACAAAGGTCTTGGATATGCAAGAAAAAGTCATAGGCTCCCACTTAACTTCATTTCCACTCAGTCATGCCCTTCTCCTCTCCCGTCTTTTTTCTATTTCCTTCCTCCTTTGTTTTATGTCTGGTCTATAGCCTAGACCAAAATTATCAAACTTATATTTCATCACTGGTGCCTCAACCTCTCCTTGCAGATGTCTTCCCAATCCTCTTCCCGATGCAGCTCCTCTTCCCAACATTAATTGAAGACCCATTTTTGTAGTCTTGGATATCTTTAACTTTGGGATTCTATTCCCCTTAGCAATAAATGTTGCATTCACGAACTCTAGAGATCGGAAAGAACATTCCATCGCGTCCTCATTAGTGTCCACGTATGGTGCATTACTGTTTATTGACGTGATAATACCCTCATCGGCATTTATTGTCACCAACCGTCCCTCTGACACTAACTTTAACTTCTGATGCAGCGACGAAGGCACAACCTCTGCCGAATGTATCCAAGGTCTCCTTAACAAACAGTTATAGGAAGGCTTGATATCCATTACAATGAAATCCACTTTATAAGTATTTTGGCCAATCAGCAATGGTATTTCAATTCTCCCCATAACCTTTCTTTCTGTTCCATCGAATACTCTTACTATATTTTGACACATTTTCAAATGTGAGCTATCTACAAGTAGCCTATTGAGAGTAGAGAAGGGCAATACATTTAATACAAATCTATTATCAATCAAAACTCCCTGCAGCATGTATCATTTTCACCGAGTAGTAATGTGCAGAGCTTTAGTGGACCCCATACCTCCAGATGGTATTTCGTCATCATTGAAGAAGATAAAATTATCGGTGCTTATATTGCTGACCAATCGATCCAATTTGTTGACAGAAATATCATTAGCCACATATGTTTCGTTCAATACCTTCATGAGCGCATTTTGATGTACCTCTGAACTCATGAGCAATGCTAACACATATATGCGAGCTGGTTGCTTATGCAGCTGCTCTACAACACTATACTCACTGTGTTTCTAAAATTTCAAGAATTCAGTGGATTTTTCTTCTTTTATTGGCTCATTAATCAATGGTCTAGATTCAACTGTCCTCTCTTTCTTTTGCTCTACCGTAAAAAGATTTCCCTTCCACCGATTCTGCTTGGGCATTTATCAAATCGCAGTGCTTCTCACTACGTGTATAAGAACCTGTCTCTTAGCTTTTTTTGCAGAACTAACCAAAGTTTCCTTTCCCAAGATTGTTACATTGCACTCATAATTCTAAATAACCTTTTTACTATCCTTATACGAAAAATTTACCGGCTTCTAAATTACGATCTTCGGTGTCACCTGTGCCCTAACCTCATTAACCTTAGGGCGCGAGATGATAATCCCAAGATAATTAAATTTTGGGATCCTTGTCATTGACTCCAAAACGCATATACTTCCTTTTTCATCCACTTCTTCAAAAAACTCCACTTTTCTATTATCCATCATGCTCTGGACCAGAACTCTGAATTCTCCACATTTTTGAATTTCGTGTCCCACCTTATGATGGAACTCACAATAATTTTGGGTTTCACCACCTCCCTCTGAATCAGAGACGATTAACCCTCTTCCTACCATTTCCTTCCAAACCTACTTCAAAGGGATTTTTACCTCAACAATGCTCTTATTGACCCTTCTCCCCACATTTTCACTCATCATGTTTACCCCACTATCAGTGTGATTGGGTAACGGATTTCCTGTACCAGATGCATCATCTACCTTGACAACGCCCATACTGATGAGCTTTTCAACAAGCTTTTTAAAAGCTGTACAATATTCTATGGAATGCCCCGTAATTCCTGCATGGTAATCGTATTGTGCATTCGCGTCATACCATTTGGGATAAGGAGGTTGTAAAGGGTCAAGTAAAAAGGGGAAACAACGTGTGCGTTGAATAAATTCTAATACAACTCCTTATATGACATTGGAATTGGTGTGAACTGAGACCTCTCAGTACTTGGCCTCGCACCAGATTCCTGTTTTGATGAGCCCTGTTGATTAGTCACTATCTTTCTAGGCTGATTCACCGTAATTGATTTACTGTATGTATTCACATTGTTCACCTTACTTTCTTTTTTCTTTGAGCCTTCCTGCTGTTATTCTCTCCAACATCAATCTTTCCACTCCTTATAACACTTTTAATCATCTCACCACTCTGACTATGTCAGAAAAGCTTTTTGTGGCACTTCCTAACATATGTGTAATGAATGGGGCTTTCAGCGTATTTATAAAGAGTATTATCATTTCTCTTTCAAGGAGCGGCGGTTGAACCTGAACTGCAACCTCCCTCCATCTCTGAGCGTACTGCCTGAAACCTTCATTCGACTTCTTCTCCATGTTTTGCAAGGTAATTCTATCGGGAACCATTTCTGCTACATGACTGTACTGCTTTATAAAAGCCTGTGCCAAATCCCTCCAGGAACTAATCCTAGCACGACTCAATTGATTATACCATTTAGATGCTGCCCCTGTGAGGCTATCCTGAAAGCAGTGTATCAAAAGTTGGTCATTATTGACATATCCAGTCATTCGCCTACAAAACATGGTGATGTGGGCTTCAGGGCAACTGGTCCCATTATACTTCTCGAACTCTGGCATCTTGAACTTGTAAGGGAGTACCAAGTCTGGAACCAAACTCAAATCCTTAGCATCAATCCTACCATATCTCTCAGTACTTTCCATTGCCTTGAACTTCTCTTCAACCCACTTCCACCTTTCTTCAAATTGCTTTGGCAATTTTTCTTTCACTTTTTCTTTTTCAACCGCCTCATCGAAATCGGGGATAACAGGATTGACAAGATTATTCTCAGGGCTAGAGCCTGATCCGACTTGGTAATTCATTGACCTCGAAGCATCGGCCTGAAATTGCTGAGGCCTAATTGTAATAGAAGATTTCCGCAGGTATACTTCAGCTTGGGGCTGCGCATGTGGGGGAGTAAAGCTTGGAGGATACAGGGGTCCGTCATCACCTTCCTCTTCGACATTAGCCATAGGGCTCTTTCCTTTATCCTTTCCTTCAGTCAACAGTCGCGTTAACTGTGTCATCATGCTCCCTTGAGATTCCATCATTTTGTCCATCATATTCTGTTGGATCTTCTCGAGCTGCTCTTGCATTTGCTGCTGAAGTTGATCCTGCATTTCTTTTTGATACTGTTCGAGCTTTTCTAATCTTTGGTCCATATCTTTTGATTTCTCCCGTGTACCGTAATAGTGTTGGGTTGACTGGTTAGCTTCCAGGTTAACTGAGGAATGGTTTTGATTAATTAGAACCCTTTAATAGTTTTTAATGCATATGATGCGATGTATGAAAATGAATAAAAAAACGTTAATTTTAATTTCAATTACTTTCAGAAAACTTTATTAGAAAATAAATCTCTTTAGATAGAATGAGCTACAAATAAGGCTTTGCCATAATACTCAAGACCTTAATCTTTTTAAGTAATGAGGCCAACTCTTGTCTCCGGTCTGACTCCAGTTCATATTTCACGCTCAATGTGTCGGCCTGTACTGCCAAAGCTTGTAAGTGATCTGCTACCTCCCGAATCTGAACCACAGCTTCTCCCATAACATGATCCCTGTTTCTAACTTGATTTTGGAAATAATGAAGTTGCTCATTCTGACGACCTTCCTTTGCCTCTAGATGCTCAATCCGAACCTCACAATTTCACAATGCTGCTTCTAACCCTTCTATTTTACTCTTCATCTCTTCAATCTTGCTTAGACTTGCCTTTAACTCTACTAAAGAATTTCGACTTCTATGTTGACGAAGAGAATTTTTTATAATATAACATATTTAGGCTGAATCCGAGGAAAAAAATCGTTACATAAGCTAATTTTTTAGCCTTGTATTTTTTTTAAATCCTCTCTTTTTGGGACCAATTTTCAGAGCTAGGCAAGAGACGCAGCCAATTAACAACTCTACAAATGACACACACCTTTGGTCCTTTAGCAATTCAATTACCTTCCTCATGTAAGGTTTGTTAGTGGGAAAGGAGGAAGTACATGTAAGAGCCACATTCAAAACTTTCTCAATTTCCTTGAAATCTAATGCTGATGGGCTCATCCTTGGATCAATAATCCGCGCTAGTTTTTGTAGCCATTTTCGACCCCTTTGGGGATGCTTATGATATAGCAAGCTCAGTGGAGTACCTCATTGGGTCTTCGTTCTAGCCAAATGACGAATCATTTGGCCTTTTCTTAGTAGTCGATTCTAGCAACACCAAATCAAAATTATACACATCACTCTTTTTGTCACTTAATAATTTTCAAGGGTAAATTACACTAAATGTGACTGAATTTTAGTTAATATTTCATTTTTTCCATTAATTTTTAAAACTTATAATACTGCCATTAATATCTATTACATTTATTGAACATGAATATGAATATTACTAGGCTTTCTCCTCTCCAACAAAATTCTTCTACCCATTGACCCGCTTCTAGGGGTGAGCATTCGATCGAATCGAATCGAAAATTTTTGAGTTAATCAAGTTTTCGAATATCATTTTATCATCCTAACTTTATTTGAAGTTTTCTCGAATCGAGTCGAGTGAGATGGAATTCGAATCGAATATATTTGTTTGAGTTAAATTTTAAAAAATAATTTTGGGTCCTTGTAACTGTTGTCACCCATCGTAATAAAATTTGTCCACCTTAATCAAATTTTTTATTAACTTTCATCACCTCATAATTTATTTATTAATTTTTTATATACTAGTTAGCTTATTTGTTTGCTTAGTTGTTTCAATTATCTTCAGATTCTTGTCACTATGTATTTTGGAATTAAAAAATATATTAAATATAAAAATATGATTTTTTAATAAAATTTATTTTAAAAATAAAATGTGAAATTGATACCAATATAAAATTTTAACACGAATATTTTATGGCATAATTAAGAATTCAATTTTAATATAAATATTCAATATGACTAAACATTTCAATAATATAAATAATATAAAATATGAAATTTTATTTAATTTAATAATATAAATAGTATATATAAATAAAATTATTACTATTTATGTTAAGTGATTTTTTTTGGATAATTTTAATTTTTTATTTGAGAGTAAAGGGTGAGAAGTAAAAGTTTAGGGGGAAAATAAAATGTTCTGGGGAATAAAAGTTTGAGGGAAAGTAAATAGGGGGAGTAAAATTTTGGAGGGAAAATATTAAAAAAAAATTTGGAGGGGGGAGGGTTTGGGGTAGATGGGAGGTGGGATGGGAAGAGAATAAAAGTTTTAGGGGGAAAGTGGGAGGGAATAAAAATTTTGGGGGAAAATAAAAGGTTTTGAGGGTTTTGGGGAGTAAAATTTTGAGAAAAAGTAAATGGAAGAGTAAAATTTTGGTGGGAAATGGATTTTGGGTAGATTGGGGGGTTGGGAGGAGAGGAAAGTAAAAGTTTTGGGGGGAAAGTAGGAAGGAGTAAAAGTTTTGAGGGAAAAGTAAAAAAATTTGGGAGTTTAGGGTAAAAATGTAAAATATTATAGTTTGATATTCGAATTATTCGAATTATTCGAATTCGAAAACTCAACTCGATTCGAACTCGAAATTCGAAAAAAAAAATCGAGTTGATTAGAATAACTCGATTAACTCGAATAACTCGATTCGTTTAACTCGAAATTCGAATTTTTTTTATTTTTTCGAGTTGAATCGAGTTTTGTTCACCCCTACCCGCTTCTGTGGTGCCCCATAAATTTTATTGGGCCACGTGTAAACTCATTTATTTTTAAATAAAATTTTGAGTCTACTTTTAACTTCTGTTAAACAATAAAAAAAAGGTTTGAGACAAATAAGGAAGAAGGAACGAGGTTAAAAGTAGATACAAAATTTTATATAAAAATATATGAATTTGCACGTGGTCCAACAAAATCCATGGAGCACATATAGAGGCAGGTAAATGGGGCAGGGGAAATCTTCTTCCCCTCCCTTTTTTTAAATACAAAAACTTATTTCTTTTGTTTTTTAATATTAAATCGGTTTTTTTTTTCTCTTTTCCCTTTCTTCTTCTCCTTCTTCTTTTCATCTTATTTCCCTTCTGCAGCAAACCTTAGCCGTTCATCACCGCCGATAGCTTTCCCCGGACACTAGAACTGGAGCAATTCACCCCATCGGATCAGCAACAATGGTTCTTTGTTAATAATTAAGCCGAGATAACCAATATTCTTTATTTAGATCTACTTCGATTCCAGCATAAGGTGAATTTGCCTAGAGTTGTAGATACGATGCTTTTATGTGAAGTAGGAATGCCTTGGATTGATATCCCGTTTAGCATGAACAAGCGATTAAAAAGTAAGTTCGTTGTAAAGCTTTTCGTGTGTGATTTTCCCCTAAAATGTACATTAATTAGTGACTGTTATTGTTTATAAAATAACTATCTGCAAATTTTTTAGTAATTGTTTTTCAAATTTTCTAGTAATGATATACCATTACCATTAACATTCACTTCGGGATGATCATAGAGTTGATTAATCAATTCAATTTTCAAATAACCTTGAGAATTTTGAAGTAATCATTCCTCATTGTTCAAAATGGTTCTCTTTCAAAGCTACCTAATTTAAGACATTTTGAATGATTTGTAAGCACAATTTTAAAATTGTCATTTCATAGATGAATGTTTTCCCCCAAAATGTCTTTATTTGACCCCAGCTTAGATAATCCTCATGTTCTACTTTATTTTTGGTTGATTAATTGAATTTTTTATTTTCATTTATATTACCAGAAAACTAGCTAGAAATGGAGAAGTCCTGTACTCTTCTTATTCACTTTGACAAAGGCACACTTGCAATTGCTAATGAGATTAAAGAAGCACCCGAAGGAAATCGCCAAATTTGATGAAAAGGCCAATTTTAAAGAAAAAATAGGGTAATGAGCTTGTTTCTCTTATATTTAGGGGAACGGGTAAACTCTGTAGGACGCATTTTTTGTCAGATGGTTAAATATATGTGATTTTAATTTTTTATTTAATGATGTTTCAAGTTATTTTTTAATTTATATTTTTAATTAATAAATATATTTTTTTCAAAATTTTTTATTTTTAATTCATCTTTTTAATTAATAAGTCTTTTATTTATAAAACCAAAAATTATTTCAAATTATATAATAAAAAATATATTTTTGATAAAATTGATATTTATCATTATGTCAAATATATTTTATTTTTTTAAAAAATCAACTAATTATTTTGATACATTTTTCTTTATATATAATATTTATATGTAAAATATTTTTTTTTCACATATATTGTAGGTATGGTGATTTCTAATATTATAAAATCAAATAATTATTTCAAATATCATTATTATTTTTATATGTAAAATATTTCAAATATCATTGTCTTTTAATCTGCATTGTGGGTATGATATTTCAAATATTTTTGCGTGTGGAATATTTCAATTAATTATTTTAAATATCATTATGTTTATACATTAAATATTTCAAATAATTATTTCTGTTGACACCATTTTTTTTGTTAAAATGGGGTCGACATGGATTTTGAAAACGAAAACGAAAATGGAAGTCGCCACCAATCTTTTTTGATGAGGTGTGATCGGATCACCTCGAAAAACGATTGTTTTAATAGACGATTTGCTTTTATTAAAACAATGCTTTTTGGTTTGCGAAATTCAGAAAAAACAGGTTCGGGAGTCGATTACGTACGAGGAAGGATTAGCACCCTCGATACGCCCAAAATTGGTACATAGTTGATTACTTAATGTCTTGGTGTCGAAAATTAAAAACTTGAAAAGAATTTAAAAATACGATCCCTTTTTATATTGTGTTATTTTAAAATTAATGGAATAAATCAAAATGGAAAATGCCTCCTTATCTCGAAGTAACAAGATGTCACATCCAGTAAGTTAGGACACGACACCTCGTATTTTTGAGAGTAAGCTTGCATTTTATTTTTTTATTTAAACCTCGTTTATTTTAATTTTAAAAGGATATTCGATTATTTAGGTTAACGCGAGAAAAATCGAAACCCAGTAAGTTAGGGCACGACTTCTCGAATTTCTAAATACGGAATATTGCCTTTATTATTTTTGAAAAATCATCGTCTCGAGAAAACAACGCGTCATATCCAATGCGTTAGGACACAACGTATTGAATTCCCGATAATGAGCTTTTTATTTATGTTTTTTTGATTAAAGAGGATTCTCGATTATTTAGATTCAACGAAAAAAATTAGAACCCAGCACACTAGGGCCCAATTCTCTCAAAGATCCCAAGTATCGAGAATTGCCTTTATTTCCAAAAATTTTTATTTTGAGTATTGTCTTTATTTCCAAAAATTTCTATTTTTTACTAATTTGGGTAAAAATCGATGTGATGTTAAATTGATGTATGAATAAATGATTACGTTGATGAATGACAATAATATTAAAATACGAATAAACAATTCATAGTACACATAATGGCAATAAGCATGCAACATAAATTATTTAAAGACTAGCATTAATAGTCAAAGACGAATAAATTAAATAACATATATAACAATTTCAAGATGAGTAGTACAAAGCAAAATAGAACAAATAAAATGCAGGATAGTTTTAAAAGATAATAAATAAATTTTGAACAAATAATGTGAAAGAAAAGGAAATATTTTAAAAATATGTATATGCAAAACAGTTTAAAATAAATAACAATTTAAAATAAATGATTTACAAGAATAAATAAAAACAGGCTTCAAAAATATATGGTATATAAAAATTTAAAGTGAATATTAATAGTTTAAAACAAATAAACAAAAGACCTACGACAAATTTCTTTGGAATATACATACGTGGGAATTTAAAAGAATATACACATATAATGATTTAAAATGGATAATATATTAAAAGAATTAAATAAATAACATGCAAAAATAGTTTATAATAAATGATAAATAAGAAGTTTAAAACAAATAATAACAAAGGAAAATAAAAAAATAAAATAAATAAATAAATAAATAAATAAAGATCTTAAAATGGACCTGGGGTGATACTGAAACCCAAACTAGAATCTGGGGGTTTAAACCGTAAATGATTGGAAGGTTATAAGGGACTGAACTGCGACATGCTCAAAGCATGAGGGACCTTTAGGGAGATATTCCCCACCCCAAAACGTAGTGAGAGTCTGCGCATGGTCCCAGGACCAGATTGAAACAGACGCCAAATTTGCAGCCCAAATAAAAAAAAAAACAAAGTCAGATTTATAGCGCAAGATGGAGGGACTAAATGCATAAATTACCCATTAGGGCAAAGCATGCGCAGATCTCCCCCATCAAACGGCGCCGTTTCATGATTTAAATAAATAGAGAAAAAAAGGAAAAAAAAACATTTCTGTTTCAGTTTAAAAAAAAACAGAGAGTCCCTCTAATCTCTCTCTCTCAGCCTTTCCAAATCCGGCCAATAAGGCCATTGCCACGCACCGCCGTGACCGCCTTGGACGGTGGCCGTCGCTGCGCATAGGGGCTACTTTAAGCCTCGTTTCAGATCCTGTACGAAGGCCACGTTTTTGGTTCGATGGCTGCGAAGAAAAAGCTTCCACCCCGCCCTTATGAGTCGACTTCAGCGACGGAGAGGCCTCCGACGACATGACCGACGGGCGTTCCAGTTATTTCCTTTTGCTCCTCTTATTAATAGGTTTTTTTAAAAAAAAAACAGATTTGTAAAAGATAAATAAAATGAGTAAATGAATCGAAAGAAAAAAGATGAAAAACAACAACCTTTTGGTTCTCTTTAAATTTTTATTTCTTTGATGTGCCTTTTTTACATAGAAAATTGAAGAAGATTACAAAGGTTAGACTTTGGCTTTTATAGCCAGATACAACTATTCATATCTATTGTTTTTGATTTTTTTTGCCATTTGTTTTCTTCTCTCTGCTACGTGTTTATTGCTCTTTGCAGATGACAGAGGTGTCAGAGCATGCGGAGGAGAGGCAGCTAGGAGCGGCAGTAGCCAAGCATGGCAGAGGAGGTGAAACGGTGCTGGGGTAGCAGCATGCGGCGCCCTAGGGTTTGTTGCTGAAATTTTGCTGAAAAATATTTTAGATTTTGGGCTTGTAAATGTTTTGGGCTTGTTGGGTTTTTATTTATTATTGGGCCGGGCAAAATGGCCTATAACAGCTGCCCCTCTTTGCTCATTGTCGTGTAACGGGAATGAAGCAAGGATTTCAAAAAGGCCAATTTTGCCCGGTCTTGCCGAGTCTTGACTTCTTTAGGTGTTTCTTTTCTTCAAGTAGCTTCATTCCAATCTACTGTGTCTTGTTGCTTTGATCCATTTTATAGTATCTTTAGAGAGATATGACTTTAATCTACTCTGTTGCAAATCCATGGGGATGGGATTTTTGGTTTTAGTCTGCTCCACTGCAACTTCAGGGAGATAAGACTGTAATATTCAATCTATTCCACTGCTACCTAGGGAGATAGAACTACCGGCTTCAATATACTCCACTGTAATCTCAGGGAGGTAAAATCCTCCATCTTCGACCTGCTCCACTATTGCTTAGGGAGATAAGATCTGTAATCTTCAATCTATTCCACTGATGCCTAGAGAGATAGAACTACCGGCTTCAATGTACTCTACTGTAATCTCAAGGAGGTAAAATCCGCCATCTTCGATCTACTCCACTACTGCTTAGGGAGATAAGATCTGTAATCTTTAATCTATTTTACTGTTGCCCAGGGAGATAGAACTACCGGCTTCAATGTACTCCATTGTAATCTCAGGGAGGTAAAATCCACCATCTTCGATCTGCTCCACTACTGCTTAGGGAGATAAGATCTGTAATCTTCAATCTATTCCACTGCCAACCAGGGAGATAGAATTATCGACTTCAATGTACTCCACTGTAGTCACAGGGAGGTAAAATCTGCCATTTTCAATCTGCTCCACTACTGCTTAGGGAGATAAGATCTGTAATCTTCAATCTATTCCATTGCCAACCAGGGAGATAGAATTATCGGCTTCAATGTACTCCACCGTAATCTCAGGGAGGTAAAATCCGCCATCTTCGACCTGTTCCACTACTACTTAGGGAGATAAGATCTGTAATCTTCAATCTATTCCACTGCCAACCAGGGAGATAGAATTATCGGCTTCAATGTACTCCACTGTAGTCACAGGGAGGTAAAATCTACCATCTTTAATCTGCTCCACTACTACTTGGGGAGATAAGATCTATAATATTCAATCTATTCCACTGCCAACCAGGGAGATAGAGTTATCGGCTTCAATGTACTTCACCGTAATCTCAGGGAGGTAAAATTCGCCATCTTCGACCTGCTCCACTACTGCTCAGGGAGATAAGATTTGTGGTTCTGTCTGCTCCACTACTGCTTAGGGAGATAAGACTTGAGGCGATCTACTCCACTACTGCTTAGGGAGATAAGATTTGTGGTTCTGTCTGCTCCACTACTGCTTAGGGAGATAAGACTTGATGCGATCTGCTCCACTACTGCTTAGGGAGATAAGATCTGTTGTTCTGTCTTCTCCACTATTGCTTAGGGAGATAAGACTTGAGGCGATCTACTCCACTACTGCTTAGGGAGATAAGATCTGTGGTTCTGTCTGCTCCACTACTGCTTAGGGAGATAAGACTTGATGCGATCTGCTCCACTACTGCTTAGGGAGATAAGATCTGTTGTTCTGTCTACTCCACTACTGCTTAGGAAGATAAGACTTGAGGCGATCTGCTCCACTACTGCTAAGGGAGATATGATCTGTGATGTATAGCTTCAATCTTTTTAAACTGCAATGTCGGGGAACCGGATTCGCCGTTGTAGCTTCAATCTGTTCCACTGTACTGCCAGGGAAGTAAGATTCGCCGTTGCGGCTTCAATCTTTTTAATTGCAATGTCGGGGAACAAGATTCACCGTCGTATCTTTAATCTTCTCTATTGCATCACCAGAGAGATAAGGTTTGATATGATCTGCTCTACTGCAACTTCAGAGAGATAAGATCTGTTTTCTTCGATCTACTTCGCCACCAGTATGGGAAGACAAGATCTACATCTTCGATTCACTTCCTAACAATATAGGAAGACAGGACCTGCTATCTTCGATCTACTTCACGCCAATACATGAAGACAAGATCTGTTTTCTTTGATCTACTTCTCCACCAGTATGGGAAGACAAGATCTGCATCTTCGATCTACTCCGCCACCAATATGGGAAGACAAGATCTGTATCTTCGATCCACTTCCTACCAATATAGGAAGACAGGATCTGCATCTTCGATCCACTTCATACCAATATAGGAAGACAGGATCTGCTATCTTCGATATACTTCACGCCAATACATGAAGACAAGATCTGTTTTAATGACTTCAATCCATCCCACTGCAACTTCAGAGGTATAGGATCCGTTTCTTTGATCTGTTCTCTAGGGAACATGACTTGCAAAATCCATTTCATGGACCTATTTATGCCTAGTGTTTAGGATGACATGATCAGAATGAATCAAATGCTCCTAACTAGATGTGTATGTATGATATTTGTAGAATGTCATGAGAATGATCCAATTTTAATGCTTAGAGTTGTCATTCCTCATTGTTCATCAAGGTTCCATCGCTAATGCCTTCTTGGTCAGTCGGTATCTTTGACAGAAAAACCAAAAAAATAGTCGCAATTTAGACAATTCTTTCTCTAATGCTTCTAACCCTTAAATTGGTTAGTTCTAAACAATAGCCCTGTTTCAAGTCCTCGTACTATTTAGAAGTTTTCAGAGTAATATGCAGAACTCCTTCTTCTTGAATATTATCAGTCCAGTAATCGTTATTTCTATGAAAAATACTTGAAAAAGATTATCAAAATGGACAAGATGAAATTTTGTTGAGAGTAAATGCTCGAAATGAATGAATCAATCAAGATAGCAAATTTTGCTAGAATAAAAAAATGAGAAATAAATTAATCAAGATGGTGTATTTTGCCAAAATACAAAAATGGAAATAGGTGCCCCAGGTATCGCAGCATGAGCTTTTCTACCCCAAACATCCTGAGGACCCTTTTGAACTTGATATGTGTTTAGAAGTCCTAGAAGACTTTGTTGATGCCCCAAGATGTAGCATCTCTCATTCTTATTAATTCGGAGAGGACAAGACTACCACATGCCCCACCTGTTGGATCGCCGGCACCCCTACAGCGCAGCGGAAAAATTTAATAATCGGCGACCCTAACCACGGATCCATGTGTGAGGAACGGATCGGGGTGAAAAGGGTTACGAAATTACCTAATGCTATTCTGAGTAGACAACAACTTCTCAACAACGTGTAGTCTGATCTACAGTCGAACTAAGCCGCAATCTATCGAGACTCCGACCTCTACGTGATCCACCCAGTTGACTACGAATAGAAGAAATCCCCAAAACAGTTTTGAGAGTGAATTTTCTTTGACGTCTGCTAGACCAAAACAAAGAAAAATGGGATACTTATATCCTTATTATTTATTTTTTAGGGTTTTTATTTATGAATTAAAATAAATATAATAATATTTTAAACCAAAAATTATAATTACATTAATTATAATATAATTTCGGTAAACCATATATTTATTTGAATTCATATGCTAACCTCATTATGTGTACAACAACCTTGTACATAATGTGCAGTCCAATATGTTGTTCTCTAACACACACATTCATGCATCGATTCTGATATTCCATATCAATGATAACTCTTTATCATCAATCAACTACATGTTAGTCTTAATGCATTATTGTTGTCCTATCCAACAATAATACTTGACTAAGGATCTTTTAAGAATAATCATATTATTCTTAGGACATTATTAGAAAACAGTTTATTTATACACACAGAAAAGAAACTGAAATAATAATGGTAACGCCTTATATTAATAAACATGATAAATCAAGTATGTTATTACAACCATCTCATGATTGATCTTTGGGCATACTCTAACAATCTCCCACTAGCACTAAGACCAATCACTTATATATCTAATACCAAGTCACTAAGTGTGACGATCATGCTTCTGCTGTGTCAGAGGCTTGGTCAAGGGGTCAGCAATGTTATCATCTGTAGGTACTCTGCATATCTCTACATCCCCTCGATCGATAATCTCTCGAATAAGATTATAGCGCCTAAGTATATGTTTGGATCGCTGGTGAGATCTAGGTTCTTTAGCTTGTGCAATGGCTCCATTATTATCACATAAGAGTTCTATAGCATCCGATATGCTAGGCACAACCCCTAGTTCAGTAATAAACTTTTTGATCAAAACTGCTTCTTTTGCTGCCTCACTGGCTGCAATATACTCGGCCTTTGTTGTAGAATCGGCTACTGTACTTTGCTTTGAACTCTTCCAGCTCACAGCACCACCATTAAGGCAAAACACAAAACCTGATTGTGATCGAGAATCGTCCTTATTGATTTGGAAGCTGGCATCAGTATAACCTTTTACACTTAACTCTTCCTCACCTCCACATATTAGAAAAGTATCCTTAGTCCTTCTCAAGTACTTAAGGATATTCTTGACTGTGGTCCAGTGACATTCACCAGGATCTACTTGGTATCTGCTCGTCATACTTAAGACATATGAGATATCTGGACGGGTACATAACATGGCATACATGATAGATCTAATAGCGGAAGCATATGGAATTTTACTCATGCGTTCTCTCTCTTGTGGAGTTGAATGACACATTTCCTTCGAGAGTGAAATACCATATCTCATAAGTAGGAATCCTATCTTAGATTCTTCCATACTGAACCTTTTCAGTACTTTATCTATGTATGTACTTTGGCTTAGACCTAATAGTCGTATTGATCTATCTCTATAGATCTTTACTCCTAAGATGTAAGTGGCTTCGCCCAAGTCCTTCATGGAAAAACAACTTCCTAACCAAGTCTTAATAGACTGCAGGGTAGGTATGTCATTTCCTATGATAAGTATGTCATCCACATACAGTACCAAGAATGTAATAGTGCTCCCACTAACTTTCTTGTAAACACATGGCTCATCTTCATTTTTGATAAAACCAAACTCTTTGATTGCATCATTAAAACGAAGATTCCAACTTCGAGAAGCTTGCTTTAATCCATAAATGGATCTTTGTAGCTTACATACCTTTCCAGCATCCTTTGGATTGTCAAAACCTTCAGGTTGTGTCATGTACACATCCTCTTCAAGTTTCCCATTAAGGAAAGCTATTTTGACATCCATCTGCCAGATTTCATAGTCATGAAATGCAGCTATAGCAAGCAAGATCCTGATGGATTTAAACATAGCTATAGGAGAAAAAGTTTCATCATAGTCAACACCATGAACTTGGCGAAACCCTTTAGCGACTAATCGCCCATTGTATGTTTGTACATTACCATCCATGTTTGTTTTCTGTTTGAAAACCCACTTGCACCCTATGGGCTTAACCCCTTCGGGTGGGTCAACCAAAGTCAATACTTGGTTTTCATACATGGAATCCATCTCAGATCTCATGGCTTGAAGCCATTTCTTAGAGTCTGGGCTCGTCACCGCTTCTTGATAAGTCCTAGGCTCATCTTGATCTATAAGTAAAAAATCACCATGCGTTGTAATGAGAAATCCATATCTCTAGGGTGCTTGGCGTTCTCTTAAAGATCTACGCGGTGGTTGTGTTTCTACAGCAATTACTTGTTCCTCAATCCCTTGTGGAACTTGCTGTTGTTCTATCTCTGGTTAAGTGGTATTTTGCGATTCTTGAACTTCATCAAGTTCAATCTTTTTCCCACTTCCTTTTCTAGAAACAAATTCTCTCTCTAGGAAGACACCAGTCCGAGCAACAAGTATTTTGTTCTCAGTGGGATTAAAGAAATACTGGGACGTTTAACATAAGCTTCGCAACCCTAAATTTTCATAAAAGAAATACTGGGGCGTTTCTCAGTCCACATCTCATATGGTGTCTTTTGAACCGATTTAGATGGAACACGATTTAGTGTGAAAGCAGCTGTCTCAAGTGCATGTCCCCAAAAAGAAGTCGGCAGATCAGCATGACTCATCATGGATCGAACCATGTCTAACAAAGTTTGATTTCTTCTTTCAGAAACTCCATTCCATTGAGGAGTATCAGGAGGAGTAAGTTGTGAGACAATCCCACATTGCTTCAAAAGATCATCAAACTCTAAGCTCATATACTCCCCACCTCGATTAGATCGTAGTGTCTTGATAGTTTTTCCTAGTTGATTTTGTACTTCATTTTTTAATTCCTTGAACTTTTCAAGGGATTCAGACTTATGGCGCATGAGATAGACATACCCATATCTACTGAAATCATCAGTGAAAGTAATGAAGTAGTGAAATCCTCCTCTAGCCTGTGTATTTATTGGCCCACATACATCAGAATGTATTAAGCCCAATAAATCACTAGCTCGTTCACTTTTACCAGTAAAAGGAGATTTAGTCATTTTTCCCAATAAGCAAGATTCACATACATCAATTTGTTCAAAAAAAAATGAATCCAAGAGACCATCTTTATGGAGCTTGGATATGCGTTCCTCACTTATGTGGCCCAAACGACAATGCCATAGATAAGTTTGATTTGAGTCATTTATTTTTGGTCTTTTAGTATTTATGTTGTAGATGGGATTTGTTTGATCTAAAATATAGAGGCCATTAATCAATTGTGCCGAACCATAGTAAACATTATTGAGATAAAAGGAACAACAATTATTCTTAATAATTATCTCAAAACCAATTTTGTCTAAACAAGAAATTGAAATAATGTTTTTAGTCAAACTGGGCACACAATAACAATCCTCTAAACATAAACCAAGTCCACTAGGCAAAGATAAATTATATGTTCCTATAGCTAATGCAGCAACTTTTGCTCCATTTCCAACTCGTAGGTCCACATCTCCTCTAGCCAAATTCTTACTCCTTTCCAGTCCCTGTACAGAAGTACAAATGTGAGAACCACAACCAGTATCTAATACCCATGAAGTAGTAGTTGATAAATTAATATCAATAACATAAATACCTGAAACAGACGTTCCGCTTATTTTGGTCTTCTTGACTTCCTCAAGATAGATAGGGCAGTTCCGCTTCCAATGTCCAGTTACACCACAATGAAAACAGTTTCCTTCCTTAGCCACCCCTCTTTTAGGTTTCAATGCAGCCTTAACTTTTCTAGGCTTGGGCCTACCTTTTCCCTTAGGCTTTGTCTGAACTTTGGCCTTTCCCTTGCCCTTATTATTACGGACCATCAGTATAGGCTTGGGTCCAACCTTTTTCATGTTGCCTTCAGCAGTTCGTAACATACTGAGCAACTGTGGCAGAGTCTTATCAATTTCATTCATATTGAAATTGAGGACAAACTGGCTATAGCTATCCGGCAACGATTGCAGAATAACATCAGTGGCCAACTCTTGGCTCAATGGAAACCCAAACTTAGACAGGCTTTCAATATAGCCAATCATCTTAAGGACATGAGGTCCTACTGGGCTTCCTTCAGCCAGCTTACATTGGAATAAGGCTTTAGAGATATCGAACCGCTCTTGCCGTGCTTGCCCCTGATAAAGTTCTTTCAGGTGCTCAATCATTTCATAAGCAACCATGTCCTCATGTTGCTTCTGAAGCTCAGGATTCATAGTGGCAAGCATAAGACATCCAACGTCTACCATGTCATCGAGATGCTTCCTATAAGCATCTCTATCAGCCCTCGAGGAATTAGCGGGTGGTTCGTTAGGAACTAGTTGTTCAATGACATATAATTTTCGTTCTTGTTTGAGGACAATCCTCAAGTTACGGAACCAGTCAAGAAAATTTAAACCATTCAACTTGTCCTTCTCAAGGACCGATCGTAATGATAGTGTATTTGTGTTTGCAGCCATAATATATCTACAACAATGAAATTATGCGTGTAAAAATTTATCAAATTTATATCAATCATTAAAAGGACTTAATTAAATGATGTTCCCACTATTTTATTACAAAACTAATACCCTCGTAGATTAGTTTCGGAAAGACTTTCTCGAAAAGTATTTCAAGTGGGTTAAGGATCCATATTTCACCTCCTCTTAAGTCAGCTTTGGCTTTACTCTCAAGATTACGGTTATCTAGGTAAGCAACACTTTGCTAATTACATCATATGTAATTCCTAAAATTTGGTAAACAACTCTTGTTCTAATCATCTTATGATTTATCCAAATTACTCGCCTCTAGGTTTCTAATCCTATTAGAATAACCTAGTTAAGTCATTAACCAATTTTAACCAGCAAATATCACTTGTTTATTCTTCGTGTTTAACCAAGATAAATACTAGTACTTCGCTTTAGCAGAACCTACACAGTATTGATCGAGGCCTTAACGAGAGCAAAATTGGAAGGCTATGTTGACTTAATATTTTAATAGAGGGATTTTATTAAGATCATTCCATCTTTCCAATTATGGTTTACTTTAGTCCATTTAGCCATTTAATTGATCTCATCAATTAATGTGGTTCAATATTATCAAATTTTAACATGCTTAAAATTTGGCATACTTTTGATATCCATAGCATCTCATACATGAATAAAGCAATAAATAAATGCGATAGTTATAGCCCATAAACTAAGGTGGCACAACCCAAGCCAATGGGTGAACCAAAAGGAAACCTAAATGTGTAAGCCGGTTTTCAAGCTATCAGTCTAGACTTGTTGGCCCATCTTCCTTCTCGGCTAGCCCACAGCAACTCTTGCAGATTACAATATGTAGAAACTCGTTTTACATACGAGGGAGTAAGATTAGAAGAGAAATACAAGAGAATAGTAGCAAGGCACGACACGCAGGCCGTATTTATAAAATTACAACCTTTTATCAAATGGGCTGCCGGGCTATAACTATGCATTTCAAACACCGTGCATATCAAAAATAGCATACATAAATAAACACTTTTGTTAAGGTGTATTAAAACATATCCTTTCAACTTTTATGGCCCATCAAGTTTTATTTATTAAAAAAAACATACTTTAAGAAGATGGGGGCTGAGGTGGTGGAGGGAGCGGGCCCATTCAAACCTCACGATTCGATAACTGTTACCGACAAAATCGTGTTTTCGGGATTTTAATCCCTGAGGTTTCATGCCGGAACAACCCTTTTTCCGCTAACCAGTTAACTCTTACTGGAAACTGTCAACACCACCGTCGCACCATCATAGACCTATTAACACTTAACAGTAATAACATAAAACTGATTAGGCCATAACACCATGATTAACAATTAATCCATTGTCAAAAGGAATGATTATCTGGTTACTGTTAAACGATTTAAACAGTCAGAAATTTAATAAAATTGAAGCATGCATCTCATACAATTGCATCACCCAAGTATTTAAACCCGAGTCCGTGTCACACAAGTGGCTCTGATACCACTGTTGGATCGCCGGCACCCCTACGGCGCAGTGGAAAAATTTAATAATCGGTGACCCTAACCACGGATCCATGTGTGAGGAACGAATCGGGGTGAAAAGGGTTACGAAATTACCTAATGCTGTTCTGAGTAGATAGCAACTTCTCAACAACGTGTAGTCTGATCTACAGTCGAACTAAGCCGCAATCTATCAAGACTCCGACCTCTACGTGATCCACCCAGTTGACTACGAACGGAAGAAATCCCCAAAACGGTTTTGAGAGTAAATTTTCTTTGACGGCTGCTAGACCAAAACAAAGAAAAACGGGATACTTATATCCTTATTATTTATTTTTTAGGGTTTTTATTTATGAATTAAAATAAATATAATAATATTTTAAACCGAAAATTATAATTACATTAATTATAATATAATTTCGGTAAACCATATATTTATTTGAATTCATATGCTAACCTCATTATGTGTACAACAACCTTGTACATAATGTGTTGGAAATCAAATTAAATTAATTCTATAATTAATTTAATTCAAGTGACACCTAAAAACAATACCAACCCTGGTTTATTTCGTTCATTTTAACTATAGGGTGTGACCTTGTAGGTTCTTGTAACGTTAGCAGTAATACTAGAACAATTCCAATGTTACAAACAATGAGTGGCATCTAGCAATGCATCATTGCTACCTAAGTCACA
Organism: Gossypium hirsutum; assembly: GCF_007990345.1. Lineage (NCBI taxonomy): Eukaryota > Viridiplantae > Streptophyta > Magnoliopsida > Malvales > Malvaceae > Gossypium > Gossypium hirsutum. The sequence continues at coordinate 25,654,102 of NC_053448.1, read as the reverse complement.
AGAGATCATGATTCCACATAACCTTTTATGATTAACCTTTTATGCAATAATCCTTAAGTCCTTTATCTCTGGATTGGACACAAGTCATGGAATAGTCACACTTGTATACTCCATTCCATGTTCCTTGATATTTAAGCAGACTACGATATACAAATAAGTATGACATCTCATATCAACTTATTTGAGCATGGCCATGCATTTCTAGTCTCACTTAATCAAGTGGCCTAAGATATTACTCCCATTATGTATGAGGGACTTATTCTATATTGACCAACCATATCCCTCTACATCGATTGTGGTATATCCAACACCAGCCTTTATAGAACAACCAGTTACGGTGTACGTTTGACTGTATCAAAATATACTACTCACGATGTTGGGATTATGATGATCTCAAGTCTGAGGATCATATACATATTAATCACTATGAGTAATGTCGTGACAATTACATAATAATCCAAGAAACATACTCATAATGGGTCAGTCCAATATGTTGTTCTCTAACACACACATTCATGCATCGATTCTGATATTCCATATCAATGATAACTCTTTATCATCAATCAACTACATGTTAGTCTTAATGCATTATTGTTGTCCTATCCAACAATAATACTTGACTAAGGATATTTTAAGAATAATCATATTATTCTTAGGACATTATTAGAAAACAGTTTATTTATACACACAGAAAAGAAACTGAAATAATAATGGTAATGCCTTATATTAATAAACATGATAAATCAAGTATGTTATTACAACCATCTCATGATTGATCTTTGGGCATACTCTAACGCCACCTTCGATCAAAATTTGAACTGCCCATTCCTGGGTTTTCAATTCAAAACCCCTTTGGTCTCAAGGCGCCCTTTGCGGGTTTTCACCTTGGCCTCTCCTTTTTCTTTTTTCATTCTTCTTTTCTTTTCTTTTTTCTTTTCGTTTCTTTTTTCGAGTGAAGTATTTATTGCTTGAATTAGAATTCTCAAGATTAGGCAGGTTCTTGCCATCCATCTTGGTTAATATCAATGCTTTTTCAGATAAGGCTTTCAACATAAGGTCCTTTTCAGTTTGGAATCCACTTTCTTCTAAAGTCCCCTTTGTATGGGAAGGATATTCTTTGATATCAGGTCCCCCTCATGGAATTCTCTGGAGCAAACCTTTTTTGGTGAACTCGTATCATTCGCTTTTGGTACATCTGACCATGACGGATAGCTTTCAACCCTTACTCTTCGATAAAATTTAACTGATTATATCGGGCTTTGATCCATTCTGCTTCATCCAACTTCAACTCTGACAAGACTCGAAGGGAAGAAATATCACCTTTGATGGGTAAGACTGCCTCTATTCCATATACCAATGAGAAATGAGGTGCCCCAGTAGAGGTTTTTTGTTTTTTTTCTTTTGTTCTTTTTTTCTTTTTGTGTTTTTGGTTTTTTTTGCCTCCACTGAACCGTTCATTTTGGGGCGACATGGTGTCAATCTTGAACAGACTGCAAACTTCTGATGTCGTGTGGTTGTTCAAATTCAATGCATTGTCTAATATGATCCTTTTTGGCATTCAATATTGACATTTGATTCTTCAAGAAATTTGCTGATTCTCAGCTTTGTGATATCGGCATATGAAGCAGCTTTTACCCACTTAGTGAGGTAATTGACGACCATAAAGATGAATCGATGACCGCCAGAAGCTTTTGGCGAGGTCAGCCCAATGACATCCATGCCCCTCATAGAGAAAGTCAATGGAAAAGTCATAACATGAAGAGATAAATGAAGCACATAAATATTGTCTCCGTAAATTTGGCCCTTGTGGCGTTTCTTGGTATAACTGATTCAATCCCCTTCCTTGGTGGACCAGCGGTACCTAAATCTCATGATTTACTTGGCCATTGCAAAATCAATGCATGTGTTTTTTAGACACCATTATGGACATTTTCTAATACTTTCTTAGCCTTAACAGCATCCACACGTCTTGGTAGCTCAGACATATCTTGATCATGCGAAAACATCTTTGAATTCTCAGAGTAACTCAATGACGTCTCGCTTTGTCTTTGCAGTGATATAGGCTCTGATCTTCACCTTTTTCTCTTCTCTTAAGCTCAAAATTTCTAACTGATTTTTTTAGTAATGTAGGATCTGTTTTTCGACTTACTCTACCATCCTTAACAAATCAGGAGATAAATTACAGTCTCGATCATCTTCGAAGTCTTGAGGTTCCTCTAGACACATATCTTGCTCAAAAGAAAGTTCTGAGTCAATAGCAGTGTTGTTCATATCATTGATATTTGGAGACCTATTCTAGGGACGAAGGAAGACTCAAAGAGCTAATGAATCAAATGGTAATTATTTGTATGGTATGAGTATGAATGAAAATGAAAGGAACAAAAGAATGTTTACCAAAACAAGACACAAAGATGCATTTCGTTGAAATAAAGAATAGTGGACATGTGCCTTTTTCACAAAAAGATTTTCTATTGCTCCCAGGCTTAGAGCAATAAGAGTGTTCTGAATATTACTCTGAACTGGTCCTGAAAACACAAGAACCTCCTCCACAGTCCCGTTGTCCAGAACGCCTCTAGGGATGTAGAAACAAATTCCTGATATTTTTTTCTTAGTTTCTTCCTCAAAGGTACAAACATCTTTACCTTCCAAACTATCGATATATTCAAATAATTCCAATTCTTTATCATCTATCTGGCTCTGTACTAGAGTTCTGAACTCAATGCACTTTTTAGATTTTAGGAAATTTATTGTATGAAATGAAATGTAATGTTAATGAATGGAGAAGATGCATGCAATAAAATGTAATGCAAATATATGAATGCAAAAAGAGACGTTGATTTTGGTTCAATTCCATTAGAACAACTTTACTAGAAAACAGATCTCTTTACATAAAGCATATATATATGGCTTTGCCCTCATAGGCAGAGACATTCGATCCTCTTCTTCATTCAAGCGTTAAGATAAATCTCACGAACTTTTCAAAAGGGATGTCTCTTCTATCTCCTTTTTGCTTGATCCGGGCCACGACTCGTTGCTCACTTATCCTTGTGATGCTCGTTGGCTTTTCTTTACGAAAGTTTAGCGGCTCTTGAATAATTTTGTCATCTTGAATCCTTGGGCAACAAAGCAATAGTTGTGTAGTCCTCTATTAAACTATCATCATTCTCTTATCACCTTTTCTTGGACCATATTCGGACAACCGTATCGTCATCCACTTTATCAAGAAACCCATTTTCTTATGACAAGCTCTTTATTTAGTAACTGAACGTGATTCAATACCTCTTTTTAATGATGAAAATGCGATGCAATCATAAACAAAACAAAAGAGAATAGGTTAGTATAAAGCAAAAGCAAGCAAGAATAAATAGAACACCTACTCGGGTGACCACTAGGGGTTTGAAGTGGTTTTTCCTAGGGTGGGCTCTTAGGTTCACTACATGTGCTTCGGCTCTAAAGCGAAGGTACCTGAACCAGCAGATTCCTCGATCCTCACCCATTATAGGCTCATACGGACCGAGTTCGGTTCAGGGGAATACATTTCCCTATGGCTGAACGCAGATGAAAATCTCACGAAGACATAGGTACGAATGTATCCTGAAAGCGATCCGCTATCCTGCATGGAGGTGAAGACCTCACGAAGGAAATAGCTTCTCACTCTTACTTAAAAGGTTTGACCAACGGTCATGCAATGCAATGCATAAATATATCAAGACTTAAACCAACACAACAACTATAAAAGCAAAATGATGAAGATCGTAATAAAGACGAATCAAATGCAATGAACGGATCGTAAATTTAAATTAAATTCTCGATTTTCGACAAAAAGACAAAAAGTAATCAACACGTGGCTTGACACACAAATTTCATCCCTGGTGGAGTCGCCAAGCTGTTGACACCATTTTTTTTTATTAAAACGGGGTCAACTTGGATTTTGAAAACGAAAACGAAAACGAGAGTCGCCACCAATCTTTTTTGATGAGGTGTGATCAGATCACCTCGAAAAACGATTGTTTTAATAGACGATTTGCTTTTATTAAAACAATGCTTTTTGGTTTGCGAAATTCAGAAAAAACAGGTTCGGAAGTCGATTACGTACGAGGAAGGATTAACACCCTCGATACGCCCAAAATTGGTACCTAGTTGATTACTTCATGTCTTGGTGTCGAAAATTAAAAACTCGAAAAGAATTTAAAAATACGATCCATTTTTATATTGTGTTATTTTAAAATTAATGGAATAAATCAAAATGAAAAATGTCTCCTTATCTCGAAGTAACAAGATGTCACATCCAGTAAGTTAGGACACGACACCTCGTATTTTTGAGAGTAAGCTTGCATTTTATTTTTTTTATTTAAACCTCGTTTATTTTAATTTTAAAAGGATATTCGATTATTTAGGTTAACGCGAGAAAAATCGAAACCCAGTAAGTTAGGGCACGACTTCTCGAATTTCTAAATACGGAATATTGCCTTTATTATTTTTGAAAAATCATCGTCTCGAGAAAACAACGCGTCATATCCAATGCGTTAGGACACAACGTATTGAATTCCCGATAATGAGCTTTTTATTTATGTTTTTTTGATTAAAGAGGATTCTCGATTATTTAGATTCAACGAAAAAAATTAGAACCCAGCACGCTAGGGCCCAATTCTCTCAAAGATCCCAAGTATCGAGTATTGCCTTTATTTCCAAAAATTTCTATTTTGAGTATTGTCTTTATTTCCAAAAATTTCTATTTTTTACTAATTTGGGTAAAAATCGATGTGATGTTAAATTGATGTATGAATAAATGATTACGTTGATGAATGACAATAATATTAAAATACGAATAAACAATTCATAGTACACATAATGGCAATAAGCATGCAACATAAATTATTTAAAGACTAGCATTAATAGTCAAAGACGAATAAATTAAATAACATATATAACAATTTCAAGATGAGTAGTGCAAAGCAAAATAGAACAAATAAAATGCAGGATAGTTTTAAAAGATAATAAATAAATTTTGAACAAATAATGTGAAAGAAAAGGAAATATTTTAAAAATATGTATATGCAAAACAGTTTAAAATAAATAACAATTTAAAATAAATGATTTACAAGAATAAATAAAAACAGGCTTCAAAAATATATGGTATATAAAAATTTAAAGTGAATATTAATAGTTTAAAACAAATAAACAAAAGACCTACGACAAATTTCTTTGGAATATACATACGTGGGAATTTAAAAGAATATACACATATAATGATTTAAAATGGATAATATATTAAAAGAATTAAATAAATAACATGCAAAAATAGTTTATAATAAATGATAAATAAGAAGTTTAAAACAAATAATAACAAAGGAAAATAAAAAATAAATAAATAAATAAATAAATAAATAAAGATCTTAAAATGGACCTGGGGTGATACTGAAACCCAAACTAGAATCTGGGGGTTTAAACCGTAAATGATTGGAAGGTTATAAGGGACTGAACTGCGACATGCTCAAAGCATGAGGGACCTTTAGGGAGATATTCCCCACCCCAAAACGCAGTGAGAGTCTGCGCATGGTCCCAGGACCAGATTGAAACAGACGCCAAATTTGCAGCCCAAATAAAAAAAAAACAAAGTCAGATTGCATTATAGCGCAAGATGGAGGGACTAAATGCATAAATTACCCATTAGGGCAAAGCATGCGCAGATCTCCCCCATCAAACGGCGCAGTTTCATGCTTTAAATAAATAGAGAAAAAAGGAAAAAAAAACATTTTTGTTTCAGTTTAAAAAAAAACCAGAGAGTCCCTCTAATCTCTCTCTCTCAGCCTTTCCAAATCCGGCCAATAAGGCCATTGCCACGCACCGCCGTGACCGCCTTGGACGGTGGCCGTCGCTGCGCATAGGGGCTACTTTAAGCCTCGTTTCAGATCCTGTACGAAGGCCACGTTTTTGGTTCGATGGCTGCGAAGAAAAAGCTTCCACCCCGCCCTTATGAGTCGACTTCAGCGACGGAGAGGCCTCCGACGACATGACCGACGGGCGTTCCAGTTATTTCCTTTTGCTCCTCTTATTAATAGGTTTTTAAAAAAAAAACAGATTTGTAAAAGATAAATAAAATGAGTAAATGAATCGAAAGAAAAAGATGAAAAACAACAACCTTTTGGTTCTCTTTAAATTTTTATTTCTTTGATGTGCCTTTTTTACATAGAAAATTGAAGAAGATTACAAAGGTTAGACTTTGGCTTTTATAGCCAGATACAACTATTCATATATATTGTTTTTGATTTTTTTTTGCCATTTGTTTTCTTCTCTCTGCTGCGTGTTTATTGCTCTTTGCAGGTGACAGAGGTGTTAGAGCATGCGGAGGAGAGGCAGCTAGGAGCGGCGGTAGCCAGGCATGGCAGAGGAGGTGAAACGGCGCTGGGGTAGCAGAATGCGGCGCCCTAGGGTTTGCTGCTGAAATTTTGCTGAAAAATATTTTAGATTTTGGGCTTGTAAATGTTTTGGGCTTGTTGGGTTTTTATTTATTATTGGGCCGGGCAAAATGGACTATAACAATTTCAAATATACATACTTTAATATATAATACTAAAATTTACTACACTCATGATATGGACTGAAAAATAAATATTACACATATAAAAATTATATTTACTAAAAATAATTATATTTGACAATAATTATTTGATTTTATAAATAAAAGAGTTATTAATTTAAAAAATAAATTATAAATAAATAACTTGAAAACAATATGTTTATTAATTAAAAACATTAATTAAAAATAAAAATAAAAATAAAATGAGTTAAAATAAAAAATACTAATGTGTTTAGAAGAGAAAACGAACCTAAAAATCAATGATAAAATCATTATTATTTGACCATCTAACTAAAGAAGCTAATATATTAATAACAATAATTAAAAATAAAAGTAAAACTTGAAGCAAGCTGAAATGAAAATAAAAATTTGAGGAGAAAAGAAACTGATGAACTCGAGACTCAAGGATAAAACCATTAATATTTAACTATCTAACCAAAAAAGTTAATATATCAAAAAAGTAAAAAAACGCACATTGCAGGCATTTTTTTATTTCTCCCTAAAATCAACGTATTTTTCTCTCTATATAAAAAATGTACATTTTTCTAAATATTTTTTAAAATCAGCATTTTCTCCAAATTTACTGTGAAAGAAGTGATGTTCTTGCAAATATTGATATGCCAAACTTTGAGAAACAATCTTTAACATCCAAATGATTATATTCGTGGTGTGACCTTGAGGTTTCCTTGTCACTAGAATGAGACAGATTATTGAGCCACTGATCCTTTCAGTTTTCGGTTTTTCTTTATAAAACTAACCTAAAAAATTTAATTAATTACATAAATGATCTATTTTTTTAATAAAATATATAAATGATCTAAAATTTATAGTGCAAGTTGGTGGAGCCAAAGTGTTTGGCACCATCAACATGCCACGTCAGTAACCGGGATAAAAAAATCAATTTTTTGGTGGAGTCATGTAAAATGGGGTCACATATATAAATACTAGAAAAATACTGCAATTTCTAAAAAAGTGGGGGGCTTTAAACAAATTTTCCTTTTCTTGGTGGAGCGAAATAATTTGGCGCCACCAATTTCCAACGTCCACATTTTTGTCATTTTTCTATTTTATTTATTATTATTTATTTATTATTTGTTTATAATATTTTAAATTTATATCTCATTCTAAATAACGCACCAATTCATTTAATTTTTTTTAATTTTTTTTAAAAATTTATTTATTATATAATTTTTTGTTAGAGCCATAGTTCATTTAAACATCTTTTTTTAATTTTTTAATTATTTGTTTTATAATATTTTTTATATTTAATTTCTTTTATCATTTCAAGGCTTTTATTTTTAAAAAATAAATCTTTTTTTTAAATTTTAAAATAATTTTTTAAATGTGTTTTTTAATCTAAAAATTTAAAAGTTAATATTTTATTTTGGTGGAGCCATTCTTTATAGCTCCACCACTTGGTTCTCCAACGTATATAGAGATATTGAGGCATTTTTGTAAGAGTTGAACTGGAAGAGAAGAATAGAGAGAAATTGTTGTGTTTAGTAGGAGAGTTCAAGAATTCTGTTGGTTGTGTATTTCAAAGTTAGCAAAGAGTAGGGTTGCGATTCAAAAAAAATGTGAAGTTGGAAGAAATGAAAAGGAAGATTAGTGCGAAAATAGCTATCCGTTGTGGAAGGGTGACGTCTAGATTATTTTACAAGTTTTCAATCTCTACAGATCCGTTGAAATTTTGTGAGATGCAACTATTAGATGATTATGACTTGGGCACTATGATGGAAATATGGTGGTCGACTGGGAGTGAGAACCCCCAACCAGTTAAGTTATTTGCTGAGTTAGCGAATGTAGAACCCGTTGAGAAGGTTTGTCCAATAAGTCAACATCGCGGATTTTGTAACAGCCTATTTTCAGTGAAATCAGAACAGTGGTTTTGAGACCACAAATTCGATGTGAAAATATTTATTTTATTATTATTTTAATGTCTACAGCATGTTAGTATGACCGTATAAAAATTTCGTTAAGAAATTTTATCGTTTGCATGTTTAATTTGATAAAAAAGACTAAATTGCAAAAGGTGAAAAGTTAGAGTTCTATAGGTTAAAAGCACTAAATAGCTATGAAACTTAAATGTTTGAGAACTTGGATAGCAAATAGACCATTTTTAGTTTGAGGGGACAATTATGGACATTATACATGTGTTTTCAAAGATTAATTAAAAGGTTAAATAAGTAAATAAATAAAGTAAGTAAAAATAAAGTAAAACAAATTGTCATCTTTTAAACTAGGTTAGTCCACCGAAATTTAAACTTAGAAACTCCATGGGAGGAGCTTAAAGGTTTGGCCAACACATATTTGCTTGCATGTGAGTATTTTTCATCCCGTTCTTAATGATTTCTATGTTTTTGAAGTCGTTGTAGCTTAATCAAGCTAGCCTGGGGATTAATTTGCAAAACTGTTAAAAGTCTAGGGATTTACCATGAATGTGTATGTATTGTTTTTGATGTTTGATGAAATAAAATGGTTAGTTTTTGTTAGATAAACAACTTTTATGAAGTGATTTTTGATGAAATTTGGAATTAAATTAAAAAATGTGAAATGTTCAAGGTGTAATTTGTGAAATAATGAAATGTGTGGGCAACTATGATTTTTTATGAAATTCGGCTAGGCTTGGGTAGGGGTGAAATTGCATGAATTTCATTTGATGAGCTTAAGACCTAAATTGTAAAGAAATCAAAACACTAGGGGCAAAATGGTAATTTTACAAAAATATGAATTTGGATTGAATTGAATAGAATGGTTATTAAATTAATTGAATTTATTCATTTAGATCAAGATAGACCTCGTATGGCTTTAGATCGAGGCAAAGACAAAACTTCGAATTAACCAACACCAAGTCCACGTTTTATCGTCGAGGTAAGTTCGTATGTGTAAATAGCATTTTAAATTATGTTATAAATGCTATTATTTTATAATATCAACTTGTGTCTTGATGGAAAAATACAACGACGTATCGACGGTCATCAACCAATGAAAAGGGATAGCTTCGACTACCAAAATTTGGAAAGGGATATCTTCGGCTATCGAATTATGAAAAGGGATGGTGACGACCATCAACAATAAAAAGGGATGATGACGACCATCAACAATGAAAAGGGATGATGACGACCATCGAATTATGAAAAGGGATGGCTTCAACTATCAAATTATTATGAAAAGGGATAGCTTCGGCTATCGAATTATGAAAAGGGATAGCTTCGGCTATCAAATTATGAAAAGGGATGGTGACGACCATCAACAATGAAAAGGGATGGTGACGACCATCGAATTATGAAAAGGGATGACTTCGACTATCAAAATATGGAAAGGGATAGCTTCAGCTATCGAACTATGAAAAAGGGTGGTAACAACTATCATGATTTTACTTTGTGTGTGTTTCAGTAAGAATTTTCGATGCAATTTACCTTATTACTATGGAAGGTAGGAAATGTGTGTTTCCATGATAATGAAAAGTATGAATTTATATGATTTAACCTTATGAATCATTTATTTCTCATGTTGGATTGGTACATATGTATTTTAAGATTGTGTATTGTGTTGAAAAATATAGGTTATATGTTACGAACTTACTAAGCATAACATGCTTACTTTGTGTTTATTTTCTATGTTTTGTAGTTAATGGGAAGCTCGCTCGGGTTGGAAAGTCATAAAAAATCTATCACACTATCCATTTGCATTATTGGTAGATTTTAATGATTTTGAGTCATGGTTATAATGGCATGTATAGGTGTCTATGCTTGATGAAATAGCCATTATGTTTGGCTTGTAAATGTGGTATTTTGGATAATGAATTTAATTGTCATGTTGGCTTGTATATATATAGTCTTATGATGGTGGATAATTTGGCATTTTGGTACTTGAGTGGTATGTGTTGGAATGATCAACTGAATACATGTTATGAATGGCCATTTTTGTATGTTTGAATGTTTGAATGTTGTATGAAATGATATTGAATTTAGGTTGAAAATGTTAAGTTGATAATGACTAGATTATACTTGTGTTTGGTTATACTTAATGACAGGTAAATTAAGGTGCCTTAGGGCATATTGGTTGTATAAATTGGTATCATGTGGTTGTAGCTTAATTATGCACATTTAAGGTACACTTTTAAAGCTTGAATTGTGTGTATTTGAGTTGCAAAAGTATGCACATTTTGGGTGAAAGAATTGGCTTGAAAATAGCCTCATTCTTTTCCACACGATCAGGAGACACGACTGTGTGTCCTCTGTTGCTTACTAAGGATTCAAGTCAGGCTGTTGCACGACCTAGCACACGGCTTGGCACACGGGCGTGTGAGGCTATTTCGAAGGGTACACAGCCAGACACATGGGCCTGTGGCTTGGCCGTGTGATCCAAGTCAGAGAGTTACACGGGCACATACATGGGTTGGGACACGACCGTGTGTCCTTACTTTGAATGTCCACACGGCTTGAAACATAGGCTTGTCTCTCAACCGTGTGAGTTACATAGCCTGGCCACTCGGTTGTGTGATCCCTGCAGTTTGATAATTTTTAAGTTTTTTCAAAAAATTCCATAATTTTTTGATTTAGTCCCAATTTGTTTCTAACGTGTTTTTAGGGCCTTAGGAGCCTGAATAAGGAACAATATGTATGTTTTTGTTTGGTTTTGCTATGATTGATGATGTGATGTTAAATGTTTAAAATATTTGATTGTTTGAAATTGTAAACTCCGATAATACTCCGTACCCTATTTCTGTGACGGATACGGGTTAGGGGTGTTACATTTATTGGTATCAAAGCTACGATTTAGCCGATTCTCAGACTGAACGTAATGTGTGTAAGACTAGACATACATGCCATTTTATAGCTTGTGATAGTGTGATAACTCCTGACCGTTTTGTAACGTGTTTTCATATAGTAATGACATTTAACTAAGCCGACACCAATGAAGTTGAGAGTAACGCTCAAGCCTCCGTTCACGGAGTAGCATCTAGTGGTACAAGGCCCGTATCTGAGGGTTGAGGAGGAGAGGCTAAGGAAGCCTTCTTCCAGATGATGAGTGAATGATTTATCTAGTTTGTACGTATGAACCCGACTACTCAACAACCTCTACCCCTTCTTATTCCCCAATTGGTCCCCGTTATTCCTCAAGGTTTGGAACCTTTACGAGTTAATAAGCTGCCTGTTAATAAGATTCGTAAGTACGGGGCTGAAGAATTCAGAGCCACTGCTGAGGATGATCTTGAGAGAGCATAATTCTGGTTAGAAAACAAGATTAGAGTTTTTGACGAACTATCTTGTTCACCGGCTGAATGTGTTAAGTGTGCAGTATCTTTGTTGAAAGACTTAGCCTACCAGTGGTGGAACACGTTGATTTCAATAGTGCTAAGAGAATGTATAAGCTGGGAATTCTTCCAAACCAAGTTCTTAAAGAAATACATAAGTTAGAGATTCCTTGATTAGAAGCGTAAATAATTTATCAAACTTAAATAGGGCTGAATTTCAATGTCTGAGTATGAAAGAGAATATGTCAGATTGAGCAAATATGCTCGAGAATGTATTCCAACCGAGGTTGCTATGTGTAAATGATTGAGAAAATTTGTCGGGGTTCTTGAGCTGAAAGAATTTGTTGTGCTTGTTGATCGAGCTCATAAAGCCGAAGAGCTTAGCAAAGAAAAGAGGAAGACGGATTTTGAATTTAGAGAGTCAAGAAAGAGATCATCAAGAAAGTCATATTAGTTGTCATCGAAGAAATCGAGAGAACATTATAACCGTTAGATTGCTTCAATGGGATATCCTGATAGAGACAAAGGCAAACAACATGCAGGTTCAAAGATGCAAGCTACGTCTGTAGCGAGTGTAGGAAACATTAAAGATAATAAGCTTGATTGTCAATGGTGTGGACACCGACATTTTGGTGAGTACAGGGCAAAAAACGAGGCATTTTCAAATGTAGTTCGTATAAGCATTTTATTAGTGATTGCCCAAAATTATTTGAGAAGAAAAAGTTCAGAATGGTCGACCTAGCAACACTGCCACGAGGGGTAGACCACCTCGTATTCCTGGAAATGTGAGTAGTAGCCGTGGTGGAACAAAAGACTCTGCTATGAGATCTGAAGCATGAGCACCTGCTAGGGCTTACACTATCCATGCACAAGAGGAAACTTCTGCTCCAAATGTTATTACTAGTACTTTTTCTATCTTTGGCACTAATGTTACTGCTTTGATTGATCCAGGATCAACCCATTAGTATGTATGCATGAATCTAGTGTCAAGTAAGAATTTACTTGTTGAGTCCACTAAATTCATGGTTAAAGTGTCAAACCCCCTAGGTCAGTATGTGTTAGTTGACAAGGTTTGCAAAAATTGTCCTTTGGTGACTCGGGGTTATAGTTTTCCAGCTGATTTGATGCTATTGCCATTTGATGAGTTTGATGTGATTTTGGGCATGGATTGACTAACTCTGCATGATGCTATTGTGAACTGTAAACGAAAGCTTATTGTATTGAAATGTCAGAATGGTGAGACGCTTTAGATTGAATCAAATAGTTTGAATGGGTTGCCTATTGTTATTTTGGCTATGTCAGCGTAGAGATATGTGAGAAAAGGTTGTGACACTTACCTTGCATATGTAAAGGATTCTAAAGTGTCTGAGTTGAAACTTGAATTAGTGCCTGTGGTTTGTGAGCATTCTGATGTGTTTCCAGAGGAATTACCTGGATTACCACCGATCAGAGAGGTTAACTTTGCTATTGAATTAGTACCTAAAACATCACCAATATCAATAGCACTGTACTGAATGGCTCCTATTGAGTTGGAAGTGTTGAAAGCATAGTTGCAAGAATGGACAGATAGGGGTTTTGCTCGACCTAGTTTTTCACCTTGAGGTGCACCGGTTCTATTCGTTAAGAAAAAGGGCAGATCAATGAGATTGTGTATTGACTACTGCTAGCTTAATAAAGTTACGATCAAGAATAAATATCCATTATCGTGAATTGATGATTTGTTTGGCTAGCTGAAAGGTGCAACAGTATTCTTGAAGATTGATATTTGTTCTGACTACTATTAGCTACGAGTTAAAGATTCGGATGAGCCAAAAACTACGTTTAGGACCAGGTACCGACATTATGAATTTCTTGTGATGCCATTTGGTTTAACTAATGCACCTACAGTATTTATGGATTTAATGAACAGAATCTTCAGACCGTATTTAGACAAATTCGTTGTAGTATTCATTGATGATATTCTGATTTATTCACGAGATGAGTCTGAGCATGCCGAGCATTTGAGAATTGTAATGCAAACCCTACGTGATAAGCAATTATTTGCCAAGTTTAGCAAATGTGAATTTTGGCTCCGGAAAGTCAGTTTTCTAGGACATATTGTATCGGCTGAAGGCATCAGAATTGATCCTAGTAAAATTTCAACAGTTGTTGACTGGAAACCTTTGAGAAACGTATGAGAAGTTGGAAGTTTTCTAGGATTAGCCAGGTATTACAGAAGATTTGTCAAAGGATTCTCGACGATTGCAACAACGATGACAAGAATTTTGCAAAAAGATGTGAAATTTGAATGGTATGAGAAGTGTCAACAAAGTTTCAATAAGTTGAAAGCACTGTTAACTGAGGCACAAATACTAATTTAGCCTGAATCCGGTAAAGAATTTGTAATTTTCAACGATGCATCTTTGAATGGCTTAGGCTGTGTTTTGATGCAGGAAGGTAAAGTGATAGCTTATGTTTCCAAACAGTTAAAGCCGCACAAAAAGAATTATCTGACTCATGATTTAGAATTGGTAGCTATTGTGTTCGCGTTGAAGATTTGGCAACACCATTTATACGGTGAAAAGTGTCATGTATTTATCGACCATAAGAGTTTGAAGTACTTAATGTCACAGAAAGATTTGAACTTGAGACAACGTAGGTGGCTTGAGCTATTGAAAGACTATGATTTAATTATTGATTATCATTCGGGTAAAGAAAATGTAGTTATTGATGCTCTGAGTTGAAAGTCTTTATTTGCTTTGTGAGCAATGAATACGCGACTGACGTTGTTTGATGATGGTTCGATTTTAGCTGAGCTGAAGGCTAGATCGATGTTTTTATAGCAGATCTGCGAGGTTCGGAAGTGTGATGACAAGTTGCTAACTAAATGGACATAGAGTGAGTTAACTCCTGATTCAGAATTCCATATTGGATTTGATGATTGTCTATTTTTCAGAGGTAGGATTTGTATACAGAAAAATTAAGAGTTCATTCGAAAGATTTTACAAGAAGCTCATAGTGGTAGCTTGTCTGTTCATCCGGGAAGTAATAAGATGTATAGTGATTTGAAACAAATGTATTGGTGGCTAAGAATGAAACGAGATATTTCTGACTTCGTATCGAGATGTTTAGTATGTCAACAAGTTAAAGCTGAACATCAGGTGCCTTCTGGTTTATTACAGCCAGTAATGTTACCGGAATGGAGATAGAAGCGAGTTACAATAGACTTTGTATCGGGTTTACCCTTGTTTCCGAGATATAAAGATGCAATTTGGGTTGTCGTTTATCTTCTGGCGATGTCCGCACATTTTATTTCGATACATACAGATTATTTTCTTGAGAGATTAATTGAGTTATACGTTTCTGAGATTGTCAGATTGCATGGGGTGCCAGTTTCTATAATTTCGGATAGAGATTCGCGGTTTACATCACGATTCTGGAAAAAATTACAAGAAGATTTAGGTATGCAGTTGCATTTTAGCACTGCCTTTCATCCTCAGACCGATGATCAGTCCGAGCGAGTAATTCAGATACTCGAGGATATGCTTCATTGTTGTGTGTTAGAATTCAAAGGCAACTGGGAGAAATATTTACCGTTGGTTGAGTTTGCGTATAATAATAGTTATCAATCGAACATAAAGATGGCACTGTATAAAGCTTTGTATGGTCGTAAATGTCGAACTCCGTTATATTAGACCGAGATTAATGAGAAAAAGATTCACGAGGTTGATTTGATTCGAGAGACTGAAGAAAAAAAGTGAAAGTGAGCTGTAATAGTTTGAAAGCAGATTCAGATCGACAGAAATCATATGCGGATTTGAAACTTAAATATATTGAATTTCAAGTCGGTGATAAAGTATTGTTGACAATATTGCCCTGGAAGTAAGTTCTTCATTTTGGTCGTAAAGGAAAGTTAAGTCCGCGATTTATAGGGCCGTATGAGATTACCGAAAGAATTGGGCAAGTAGCTTATCGTAGAGCTTTGCCGCCAGAACTGGAAATGATCCATAATGTATTTCACGTATCTATGTTATGATGGTATCGATCAGACCCTTCACATGTTATTTCACCTGTGGATGTTGAAATTCAACCTAATATGTAGTATAGCAAAGAACTGATTAGGATTTTAGTTTGAGAGGTTAAATAATTGAGAAATAAGAGCACAGTTTTAATAAAGGTTCTTTGGCAATGTCACAAGATAGAGGAAGCCACCTGGGAACTCGAGGAAATTATGAGAAAACAATTTTTGAACCTCTTTTCTGGTAATATTTTTGGGGATGAAAATTTCTTTAGGGGGAGTTGTAACAACTTGTTTTTAGTGAAATCAGAACAATGGTTTTGAGACCACAAATTTGATATGAAAATATTTATTTTATTATTTTAATGTCTACAGCATGTTAGTATCACCATATAAAAAATTCATAAGAAATTTTATCATTTGCATGCTTAATTAAAAAAAGGACTAAATTACAAAAGGTGAAAAGTTAGAGTTCATTAGGTTAAAAGCACTAAATAGCTATGAAATTTAAATGTTTGAGTACTTCGATAGAAAATAGACCATTTTTAGCTTGAGTGGACAATTATGAACATTATACATGTGTTTTCGAAGGTTAATGAAAAGGTTAAATAAGTAAATAAATAAACTAAGTAAAAATAAAGTAAAACAAATTCTCATATTCTAAACTAGGTTAGTCCACCGAAATTTGAACTTAGAAACTCCATGGGAGGAGCTTAAAGGTTCGACCAACACATATTTGCTTGCATGTGAGTATTTTTCATCCCGTTCTTAATGATTTCTATGTTTTTGAAGTCGTTGTAGCTTAATCAAGCTAGCCTGGGGATTAATTTGCAAAACTGTTAAAAGTCTAGGGATTTACCATGAATGTGCATGTATTGTTTTTGATGTTTAATGAAAGAAAATGGTTAGTTGTTGTTAGATAAACAACATTTATGAAGTGATTTTTGATGAAATTGTCATTTTGGAATTAAATTGAAAAATGTGAAATATTCATGGTGTAATTTGTGAAATAATGAAATGTGTGGGCTGCTATGAGTTCTATGAAATTTGGCTAGGCTTGGGTAGGGGTGAAATTGCATGAATTTTATTTTATGAGCTTAAGGACTAAATTGTAAAGAAATTAAAACATTAGGGGCAAAATGGTAATTTTGAAAAAATATAAATTTGGATTGAATTGAATAGAATGATTATTAAATTGGTTGAATTTATTCATTTAGATCAAGACAGACTTCGTACAGGTTTGGATCGAGGAAAAGAGAAAGCTTCGGATTAACCTACTTTAATTTTACGTTTTATCGTCGAGGTAAGTTCGTATGTTTAAATAGTGAATTAAATCATGTCATAAATGCTATTATTTTATAACATCAAATTGTGTCTCGATGGAAAAATAGAACGGCGTATTGACAGTCATCAACCAATGAAAAGGATATCAATGGAAAGGGATAGCTTCGACTATCGAATTATGAAAAGGGATGGTGACGACCATCAACAATGAAAAGGCATGTGACAACCATTGAATTATGAAAAGGGATGACTTCGGCTATCAAATTATGAAAAGGGATGGCTTTGGCTATCGAATTATGAAAAGGGATAGCTTCAACTATCAAATTATGAAAAGGGATGGTGACGACCATCAATAATGAAAAGTGATGGTGACGACCATCAAATTATGAAAAGGGATGGCTTCGACTATGAAAATATGGAAAGGGATAGCTTCGGATATCGAACTATGAAAACGGGTGGTAATAATTATCATGATTTTACTTCGTGTGTGCTTCGGTAAGAGTTTTCGATGCAATTTACCTTATTACTATGGAAGGTAGGAAATATGTGTTTTCATGACAATGAAAAGTATGAATTCATATGATTTAAGCTTATGAATCATTTATTTCTCAGGTTGGATTGGTACATATGTATTTTAAGATTGTGTATTGTGTTGATAAGTATAGGTTATATGTTATGAACTTACTAAGCATAACATGCTTACTTTGTGTTCATTTTCTATATTTTGTAGTTAATTGGAAGCTCGCTCAGGTTGGAAAGTCATCGGAGATCTATCACATTATCCATCAACATTATCGGTAGATTTTAATGATTTTGAGTCATGGTTATAATGACATGTATAGGTCTCTATTCTAGATGAAATAACCATTATGTTTGGATTGTAAGTGTAGCATTTTGGATAATGAATTTAGTTTTCATGTTGGCTTGTATGTATATAGTCTTATGACGATTGATAATTTGGCATTTTCGTACTTGAGTGGTATGTGTTGGAATGATCAATTGAATACATGTTATGAATGGCCATTTTGGTATGTTTGAATGTGGCAAATGTTGTATGAAATGATATGAAATTTAGGTTGCAAATGTTAAGTTGATAATGACTAGATTATACTTGTTTTTGGATATGCTTAATGACATGTAAATTCAGGTGCCTTAGGGCATCTTGGTTGTATGAATAGGTATCATGTGGTTTTAGCTTGATTATGCACATTTTAGGTACACTTTTGAAGCTTGAATTGGGTGTATTTGAGTTGCTCAAGTGCGCACATTTTTGGTGATAGAATTGTCTTGAAAATAGGCTAATCTTTGTCCATAAGGCCAAAGACATGGGCGTGTGTCTGATCCGTGTGTGACACACAGCCAGTAGACACGGCCATGTGTCCCTTGTAGCTTACTAAGGATTTCAAGTTAGGCTGTTGTACGGCCTAGCACACGGCTTGGCACACGAGCGTGTGAGGCCATTTTGAAGGGTACACGGCCTGGCACACTGGCGTGTGGCTAGGTCGTGTGACCCAAGTTAGAGAGTTACACGAGCATGGACAAGGGTTGGGACATGACCGTGTGTCTTTACTTTGAATGTCCACACGACCTGAAACACAGACGTGTCTCTCGGCTGTGTGCGCTACACGGCATGGCCACACGGCTGTGTGACCACTACAGTTTGAAACTTTTGAACTTTTTCCAAAAAATTCCATAATTTTCTGATTTAGTCACGATTTGTTTCGAATGTGTTTTTAAGACCTCGGGGACCCTAATAAGGGACAATATGTATGTCTTTTTTTGGTTTTGATATGATTGATGATGTGATGTTAAACATTTAAAATATTTAATTGTTTGAAATCGTAAACTTCGATAATACACTGTACTCTATTCTGGTGACGGAGACGGGTTAGGGGTGTTACAGATTTGACTTTGATCTTAATGTCGGATGGACAGATCAGTTAGAATGAGGAAGGAAATCGCAGATCCTTGTCTACAAATACATTCGTAAGTGATAATAAGCATAGAGGCAGACATCAGAGAAAGGACCAATAATTATGGAGATCCTAATCAAGATGTTGAAGATTTTAGTGATCCCGATATTGATGAGGTTCCGGACGATATCGACGATGAAGGCCCGAAGGAGGTTAATGATGCTTATGACCCTTCATTTAGTAACTTGAGTCATGGCATTGTTTTATGACATGAACTTGGGGGCGACATATTGAACGCAGATCTAGATGTAGTACATGTATTCATGTTCCTTGAGTACGCTGATATAGTACCTGCTCAAAGATTGGCGTCAAATTTGCAGTTGGAAGAGTTTTTCATTGGGAAACAGTTCGAGAACAAGGCAGACCGTGTGTTTGCCATTAAGCAATATAGCATGAAGATGTCGATTGATTACAGGTTGCCAAGTCTACGCCGACATTATTATTGGGGAATGTTGGAGAGCCGATGATAGGTGTGGCTGGCAGGTTCGGGCTGCAATTATACAGAGGACTCAACAGTGGCAAATACTAAAATTAGAAGGGCGTCATACATGCATTGTCGCACCTATGTATCAAGACCATCGAAAATTGGATGCCAAAAGTATCTACAACTGCATCATGCCATTAGTGAAAGATAGCCCAACCATTCTTGTGTCGACACTGATTCGGACATGCAAGCCTGATTCCAGTACAGAATGTTGTACAGGAAAGTGTGGTGGGTGAAACAAATAGCCATACAACAACTGTACAGCGACTGAGATAAGTCATACAAAGAACTTCAGGGTTGGATTTCAGTGGTGGTGGAGTATGTCCTAGGGACTGTCGTGGACTTGCAAACGTTGCCTTATAAAGGCTCGAATAGATAATTGGAACTGGGGAGAATAGTTTTTCGTCGATTGTTATGGACTTTTGATCCATATGTTAGGGCCGTCTCCCACTGTAAATTGCTAGTACGGGTTGATGGAATGTGGCTTTATGGAAAATACATGTAGATACTTATGATTACGGTTGCAGAAGACGGTAATTGAAATGTACTATTGTTGACTTTCGTGATCGTAGAGTCGGAGAACTCTGAATCTTGGGAATTTTTCATTTGAAACTTGCGGAGTCATGTTGTCAGGAAAGACAACATTTCCATTATCTCTGATAGATCGAAAGGCCTTGTTGCTGCGATTCGACAATCTGAGGTTCCGTGGAGGTTCGTCTACTGTAGTCGTCACATCACTATCAACTTCCACAATGAGTACAAGAACAAAGGCTGGTACCAACGAATCATAAACATGGGTAAAAATATCGGATCTAAATTCGTATTTGTAAATATTTTGAGTCAGTTTACTAAATGGGATGATAACGTGTTTTATCAAAATACATACATAGGATATGAGTTGGAAGCACACTAATTTAGACATAAGCTGGCAAGGTCAGAGACTGATATGGTGGGTCCGAACTTTCTCTTAGACAATGGTTGTGTAGCATGGAGCCATGACATTGAGCTTAATGTTTTGACGAGGGGTATTGATACGATCATATGACGACCAACCTCATTGAAGCTGTTAACTCTGTCTTGAGGCGTACACGACACTTGCCAATTTCAGTGGTTTTTTCAGCCACATTTTACAGGCTGGCAACCTTAATGCCAAAAATGGGGTTGAAACAAGCAAAATAGTTGGAGGCAGGACACGTGTACGTCGAAGATGTCAGAGATGCCATGAAAGAGAACACTCAAAGGGCCAGGTCGATGAATGTAGAGCTATATTCCTGGAACTTGGTTCCAAACACTATGGTACCCGTGTGCGCATGTGGTTGCAGTGTGTGCTACCTTCAAATTGAATGTCGAACAATATATCGACGATATGTACACGCTTGAATGTACGTTGCATATTTAAGGTAACGAGTTCCCCATATTAAGGGATGTATCGACATGGGAAGTGTAACCACCTACGTTTGAGATGTTGCCAGATCGATCACTACATAGGAAAGTCAAAGGTTGATCGGCAACGACTAGGATTCAGAATGACATGTATATTTGAGAAGAGGCTGATCGAAAGCGTTGCACCATATGTAGAATAGTCAGCCACAATTGGAGCAAGTGTCTGCATAGAAACGTCTATACTGGCCAATCTTCACTGTCTAGAGGAAATTAAATGTTGTGCCCGATATTTTCATTTTATGGTCTTATGGAAATAAAGTTTGTATTGTTTAGTGTTAAGCTTTTATTTCAAATTAACTGTTACAACTTATAATACTTTAAAAGATATTATAAGTTATACAAAAAAGACTAATACATAAGTTGCGGAATTATAAACAAATACAAAAAAAATATTACATAACACTTGAAAATTACATGTATCAAAATTGGAATGACCCGCGTGTGGTATCGTCGTTCGGGGTTAACGATTTTATAATAGCCCATTTTTAGTAAAATTAGAACTGTAGTTTCGGGACCACAAATTCGAATTTGAAAAAAATATTTTTATTATTTTATTGTCTACAACATGATATTAATATCGTATAAAAATTTCGTTACGAAATTTTACTATATACATGCTCAATTTGATAAAAAGGACTAAATCGCATAAAGTGCAAAAGTTGAGTTCTAATAGCTAAAGGTATTAAACAACTATAGAACTTTAAAGTATGAGCCCTTATGTGGTAATTAGACCATTTATGTTGATAGTGGAATATGATGGCTTGGCAGTATTGAAATTTGTAATGTTTTTAAAGGTTATAAAAATTAGCAAATAAATGACAAATTAAGTAAATTAAAAGAAAATTAGTAGCATCTTCTACATCTTTTTAACCTAAAAGCATCAAAAATTCTTGGAAAAAAGGGGGGATTCGGCTAGAGAAAAATCTTTATGCAAGATCCAGTTAAACCTTGTACAGAGTTAGATCGGGGAAAAGAGAAAGTCTCAGATTAATCGCCTTCATATCTACATATACTCATTTTGTTTATATGTTTTATATTGAATTATTTATGAATTGTGAATTGTTATAAATTTACATGGTTGCATATCCAATGAAGTTTGACAAATCCTGAGTCCCGTTTGAACCTTAGGAATCCGTAGGATACAAATGACATGTCATTAGGGTTACATGATTTGGTTGAGGTTCTGCATGTGTTGCAGATACTCCACAGCTTGTGAGAGCATACCGATTTATAGCTAGTGAGAGCATATCGATTTATAGCTCGTGAGAGCATACTGATCTAAAGCTCGAGTGAGCATACCGAATCACAACTTGTATGAGCATACATGTATTTGAATTGACGAATTACAGTTATATGAACTAGCACACTATGTGTAAGCTATCCCAGGTATCCAACGATATTCTAAACAGTTCAACGGGCAATGTTTTGTTACGAAATGATAATAATTCGATACAAACTATTACATGTACACATGTGAATTACATGAAAATATGGTTATACAATATATGGAAATTGATCAATGGTTATGTTCATCTATAGTTATTGGCTTATATGTGTATTTACATGGCTAACATGGTTGATGTATAAGTGCTTAGGCATTTTGCCAAATTGTGTTGGGATATGCTTGTTTACTTACCTATTATATGATTAAATGGTAAGTTATATTTTATATTATACGAACTTACTAAGCTTAAATGCTTGCTTTATGTTATTTTTCATGTTTTATAGTGAATTAGAAGCTCGTTCAGGTTGGAAGCTTGTCGGAGTTATATCACACTATCCACCAGCTCTTTTGGTATTTTCGGTTGTTAAATTTTTGTTATAATGGCATGTATAGGTATTTTGGCTAATGTTGGCCTATATGTTTTGTTGTGAATATAGCCATTTGACTTAATTGAGTTTTAGTATTTTTATAAGCCAATGGTTTAGTTTGACATGTATGTGAGTAGCTTTATTATGAATGATGGTATTATAGTTCAAATATGTAAATGATAAGTGCCAATATGATGTAGATGAATATGGTGTTTTGCTGCACTAGACATATATGAATTATGTGACTATTTGGAGCTAATTCTTGTATGATATAATTGGTACCTTTTTGGTATTTTTTGAAAGGTAAAACAAGTGACATAATATGGTATAGACTTGGTCAAGCCTTTGTTGAACAATTGATCAATGTATGTTCACATTAGTATATGTTTTGATATTGTTATTGAGGTGCCTAAGGGAATATTAGTTGTATGAAGTTATACGATATGTATATATCTTGTTTATGCTTGATTTGGATGCCTTATTATGGCTTCGTTATATATATGCAAAGTTGGTTATAGGTACATGACAAATTAGGTGAGAAAAATGGATTGTAAATGACCTATTTTCGTCCGCACGGGTAGAGACACAGGTGTGTGTCTTAGCCGTGTGTGACACGCATCCAGGTGACACGATCGTGTGACCCCTATAGCTTTCAAAGGGTTGCAAGTTAGGCTGTTACACGGCCTAGCACATGGGCGTGTGGGGTTACTTTGAAGGGTAGACGGTGTGACACACGGGCGTCTGACTTGGCCGTGTGACCCAAGTCAGTGAGTTACATGGGCACGGACATGGGCTGGGACATGGCCGTGTGTCCTTATTTTGAATGTCTACACAGCCTGGCCACACGGCCATGTGAGTCACACGGTGACCCCTGCAGTGTTAAAAATTTTTACTGTTTTCTAAAAAATTTTCTGAGTTTCTGATTTAGTCCTGACTTTTTTCTAATGCATATTTAGGGTTTCAAAGGCTCGAATAAGGGTCAATATGTATGATTTGAATTGGTTTTAATATGCTTATTTATATGTTATGAAATGTTTGCATTTTTCTGTCTTTTTGAATTCTAAACTCTAGTAATGCTTTGTAACCCTGTTCTGGCGATAGATACGGGTTAGGGGTGTTATAGGTTTACGGGCCTCTGTTGATGAGGTGGATATTAGGGTGTACTGTAAACATTAAGAGGATCAGCAACTGGATCGAACGTAGCCTGAGGCAGGGTGGAGTGCATGTTATCACCAAACATATCAAATGATATTGATGGTTGCTCTGGGTGATATGAACTCAAATTGCCCATCTCCGGGTGATTGCACCCCTTACAAAAATCCTGAATCCATTGGTCCAGTGAAGTGCGTATGTTCAAGATGGTAAAATCGCTCATGGTGACCGCAACAGTCTAATGCCTACGTTTTATGCGTTCAGTTTACCACATGAACGAGCGCACGCTCGTGTAGAATCAATTGCCATAATTTATGGCTTTTTTCGATTTACGTTTTGGGGAAGGTTTACACACCTTGTTTCTATTCATCACGAACAGTCGCTCAAGCACTCACCAACCTTCAATCGAACTACGGTGATTCCCACGAATCTAGTCTTTAGCGATTGATTGGGAATTCCTTGAATCCTTCCTTAACTGCCATACAATTGCTATCAATTATCAATTAAGGCAAAAGAAGAAGGAAATAATGATTCGCTTATAGAACTTACTGCAAGAGAGCTTGAGAATCGAATAGTGGTAGGATTCAACACTAGCACAGCCCCTCACCCTCGATTGAAAGTTGTAAACAACAGTTAAATAACCCCACTTCAGTAACTCAAAAGTCAAAACTTTGAGTACTGTACTCACTTACCGAAAAGAAAGGAGCAAAGTCAATTGGCAGAAGAAGAGGAATGGTTTCGGTAGCCCAACACTAGAGGGAGAGAAGATGAGATGAAAAGAAAAGAAAGGTGCATTCGGCCAAAGAGAAATGTTGTCAAAAAGTGAAACGGAAGAATGCGCAACACCCTTACCACATTTGGCTACAAGCAAAAGAGAGGAAAACAACAATATGAAAAACCCAAAAATGAGGAGAAGAGGTTTCGACAGAGGGAACAACACAAAAAAAGTAAAACTGAGAAAAAAGAAAAAATGAGAACCAGCCCTCTAGCCGAATTTTTGAGTGCCACAGAGTCCACTTTTGGCATAACATTCCCTTTCCCCTCAGCCCTTGATTTTCTCCTAAAATCCCTCCTCAAACCTTTCCATCTGTTCACACCTCCCCTCAACCACTCAATTTGAATTCCTCTCAACCACTTCAATGTTTCAGTCAAACCACAACACCTTCCACGGCACAGCAGCAAAATAAATACTCCCTTGCCACCACCAAGCTTCGAACCTCAGTGTTTTTGCGTCTTGTTTTACCTACAGGGTTTTTGCGTCTTGTTTTACCTACAATAATTTAAAAGCCTACTAACTATAGGAAAGGGTTTTTTCCCTAAAAAAAACCTCAGTCCTCTGGCATAGGTAGAACGCCACTTACCCCCTAGACCAGCAGGCTTTTTGCGTCTTGTTTTACCTACAATAATTTAAAAGCCTACTAACTATAGGCAAGGGTTTTTTCCCTAAAAAAAACTTTTTGAACAAGTCCAGGCTTGAACCCAGGACTTCTTAGGCACTCCCAAACACACCCAAAACACTTAACCACTGAAACAAACAGATATTTGTGCAACAAACACACAAAAATAATTACTTGGATTTTTGGGGCGTTACATCATTTGAGGTGCCTAAGGGAATATTGGTTGTATGATATTATACCATATGTATAAGGCTTGTTTATGCTTGATTTGGATGCCTTATAATGGATTGTAACTATGTGTAATGTTGTGTGTAGGTACATGCCAAATTGGGTGAGAAAAATGGCTTGTAAAATGGCCTATTTTCATCCACACGGGCAAAGACACGGGCGTGTGTCTCAAAGGGTTGTAAATCAAGCTGTTACATGGCCTAGCACACGGCCTGACACATGGGCGTCTGACTTGGCCTTGTGACCCAAGTCAGAGAGTTACACGGGAACAGACACGGGCTGAGACACGGTCGTGTGTCCCTATTTCGAATGCCTACACTGTGGTCGTGTCTCTTGGCCTTGTGACCCCTATAGTGTTGAAAATTTTTACTATTTTCTAAAAAATTCTCTAAGTTTTTGATTTAGTCCCGACTTGTTTCTAATTCATATTTTGGGCCTAAAGGGCTCGTATGAGGGACAATATGTATGTTTTGACTTGGTTTAAATATGTTCACTGCTATGATATGAAATGTTTGAAATTTCTGTCCGTTTGAATTGTAAACTCCGGTAATGCTCTTTAACCTTGTTCGACGATGAATACGGGTTAGAGTGTGTTACAGAAGAATAGTTTTGATTTTAATTAAAATAAACTCATATAAGTATCCAACCCAATAGCCAATATTGAATTCTAAAAATATTATTTATCTAATTAATTAAATTATTTTCTCAACCCAATTCTAATTTTGTTAAAGTCATAATGACTTTACCGTATTAGAATCTATGAGTAAATAAATTTAATTATCTTATTTCATAAAATTGCGATGAATAATTAATTTAATTTTCACTTTGAACTTAAATTATTTAAGTACATTCAATTTATTAACAATTCAAAGAAACAAAACTAATTTGTAAGTGAACTCTTGTTTGTTTCGAGAAAATGCATTTACTGCGGATAGTAATTAAACAATCTATTTCTCTTTCGTTGTTTTCATTCATCTATCATATTGATTCTAATTGCAATTCATACAAGGTTATGTTGAGCTAGTGGATGGACCAATTTGACATATCTAATTAGGACTTAAATAATTTGTAATTAAGTTCCAACTTTTCATCTATTAATTATAACATTATTTAGCAATGGAGTCAATCCACTAAAACTACCATGGCTGAACTCCCCATTATATATCATTACAAAAGAAACTTGGATATATGAATTACCCAATAACCTTGTCATTAGTGCATTACCTTAATAAGATATATTTAATCTCTTTGGGTTAAATCTGTTCACCAAATATAATCATATTTTATCTCATAGTCACCATTGCATCTTTCACGATGAAAAGATTATTACTAACAAATAATAATAACAATCAATTGTCCCTGACGAATGACTCGTGACCACATTCCTTTTTCATAATTCATGTAATGTCAGTGAGAGAATACTATTTAGTCTTTATAAGAGCTATGAATTCTGCTATTGTAGGTAAAGTAATATCTTACATAAATTATATACCTAGCATACATACTTTCCCACACTATGAACGTTATAAGTGAATAAATCCATCAATGAATATATGATAAATTCAACTTGGGTTGTGTCCAATGTATTGCCAATCTAGATAAACACACTGTTGGAAATGTGCCCATATTATAGTAAACATGTAATTGTTTTCTATGTATTTGAATGATGAATAAATAAATTTCACATTTCACTGTTATGCCTTTTGTATTTTTGTCTTTCAAATTTTGCATGCATAGCAAAATTGCAACAAGAAAATATTATTTCATTGATTGTCTAAGTTCAAACTGATGGTAAGTGGAATTACAAGAACATTTACATTACGAGAAAGACAACTTACTTCAGTAGATAATCTAAACGAATTCGTAATCCTGTAAGAAAATCTAAGTGAGCATTTGATTGAAATACTGAGAAGGATTATTATGTTGTCTACAATTCCAATTGAGGAGATGGCTAGTTTTGGCTATCGGAACAGTTGACTCCACGGATAGAGACATAGATGTATTCATTGGTAGAATGATAAATTTGACTAGACGCAATATGAATTAATTTTGAAACTTCTGTGAATTAATTCACTTGTGACATTTATGGTGTGATTTACCTAAATCTTGAGTTAGCCATTGGCCATATGTATGTAATTCATGTGCTTTGATATAAGTGGAGGCTTATGCTCTAAAGATGATCGAGCCGATAGCTGGTATGTTGGGTACATGACTTGTGTATGGCATGATTTTACGAGCAATAGTGAAATTCATAGCTCAATTAAACAGTTAACAATATCCTCTCATTGGCATTGAGTGGATTGATAAATATGGAACGTGGCCAAGGGTTGCTAGTTCTCGAACGAGCAATTTATCACAATCATTTGTTGACAGTGATCATATTAATCATTAAGACGGCACAATGGTGACAATGAAATAAAATAAGATTGTATTGAGTGAACTAATTTAACTCAAACGAATCAAGGATATCATATGAGGGTAACACACACATGACAATGTCATTAGACAAAGCAGTTGGATGAATTGCTTTCGTAAAGAGTATACAATAAGGAGTTTTCAATCATGGTACTTCTTGTGGACTAACTCTATGATTAAATAATTGCGAAGTATCGAAACGATTCTTCTAGACATAATTGCAATTACTAGAGCCTAATTGTGTATGTTCAGTTGGTCCCTCTGCTAGCTCAACAATAGCTCGATCGGACTGCATTTGAATTAGAACTAAATTCTATGACTTTGGAAATAATTTCATTAAGTTGATTTATTCAATGTGGAACTAAATTGGGTGGTTGTAAGAATTGTTCAACTAGAGAATTTGATTAAAGAATTTTCTTGAAAAATTAATTTGGAAAATCTAAGTGATTTTTGGGAAAATTAATTTTGATAAAATAAAATAAAATAAATCAAATTAGTTAAAATTAATATGATATTTTTAAAAATTAATTAGTTAGACAATTGGCCCAATGAGTAATTGAACTTAAAAATTAGACCTGATATCGTAAATTAGGCCCAAGAGCCCAAAACAAAGACTAAGACCCAAAAATTGATCGACTAGGCCTGGTATGTGAAACCGACCCGACAATCCAACCGGACCGGTTGAGCTGTCACTAGCCCAAATTGAACCGACATAAATCGAACAAGCTTGGGGTGCCGACGGCTGTAATAGTGACATTCTGGTGGCCGAAAAATGGTCAGCAACGGTTGATCTTTGGTGGTTGAGCAATGGAAGAATTATACTCCTACTAGGACTTTACTAGAGAATTTGATTTGTCATTAACTATTCCAAAAATAATATTATTTTAATATATTTAATATTAAATTAAATTTAATACTTACCTTAATAGTATTTTATTAATTTAATATTAAAGTGCTTATCTTAATATTAAATTTAATTTAATGATTATCTTGCAGATAAATATTCTATTAATTTTATAAGATTTGATATTATAAATATTAGATTAAATTTAATATCAAAGTGATTAAGTTTAATCAAGTTGAACTCTCTAAGCTCTCTTATATAAAGAGAGCCTTGAGTCATTATTTACACACACTTGAATTCAAGAGAAAGTTGTAGAGAGAAAATTCTCTAAAAAAAATATTTCAGAATATTTCTAGAGATATTTTTCTTATTTATAACTTGACCCAAAAGTTTAGAAAAATTACGAAATTGCGAAATTTCCCCACTGGTAATTTTTGTGAAAATGTTTATGATTCAAAGCGAGCCCACAGTTGGTAAACGTGAGCTTGGAGATAGTGGAGAAGATTACTCGGTCGAAGCATGCATCCTAGACGAATCGGCAAGTTACAGTTTTGATTAAGTGTTTATTATTTTAGATATCACAATGAAGTTCTTGTTTTCGACAATTTTTTTAAAAACTTTGATTTTTCCTAAATTTGTTTTCCGTTACATTTTCCAAACTTGATTTTCCAACACACACCTATGTTTGTATCTTTCTTGGAGTCATTAGCTTCGAAATCGAAGATAAGGTATCTCCCAAATTGGACTTGATAGACAATATAATAGTCCATTGAATCAATTTTTCATTTTCACTCCTCAGACTACGTGTAACACCCCTTACTCGAGTTAGACCAATAAATCGAGTAGTGGATGTCACATTTGAACACTTGAAACACTTACTTGTAACACCCTATGTACACTCTGTACATGCCTATGTACATGCCACTTGTAACACCCTTACCCGACCCGGTTGTCGAGTCCTAGCAATAGAATGTTAACTTCATTGACAAATTCACAGTAAAAACATCATTTCACTTCATCGATCATGCAATCAATCAATAATACAACATATAATAACATGAGCATTCTTTTTCGGGTCTTATACGAGCATACGAATGCTTTAATGTCAACCTGATACCAAATAAAGACCTTTTTGTAACATTTTTAAAATTTTGGATCAAGTACACTATAAAAGAATCATTAAAATATTCAATCATGTCATAAAAACCTAAATATTATAATACACAATTAAGTTTGAGCCTTACTTGAGCTTACGAAAGCTCTTTTGTAGACTCGAGCATGAATTAGGACCAAATTGCAAGGTTTTGAAAGTTTAGATTCCATGTCGTGACATGACCTTCTCTACATCATGACATCGCCAAAATAGTAAGTCACGTCACAGCATTAGACCACTTGATGTTGGGACGTCACAAATTTTCTATCGACGTTGCAACGAGGGGTGTTTCATGTCCAGATGAGGACCCTGATTTTTTTTATTATGAAATTTGTCCATTTGGTACCTATTTCATGTTAAGCCAAATCTTTAGCTTATTTAGTACATATATGTACATCTAAACCTGCACAAAATTAATTTAAAGGAATTCCCAAACATTCATTTATCATTTTCCAATTCCAATAATTCTAATTACCATTTCAATATGTCCAAAATTTTGGCACCAAAACTTATCAAAACTACTTGCTCAATTCAAATTTACCTAAGATACATATACCATTTCAAATCATCATAATTTCATAGCATTACGCATCAAACCATACCATTAAATTCCATTCCAATACCCTAATGCACAACTTCTCGATCAACCAAACGTTTATATATCATTAAAGTACCTAAGTAATCATTTCACTTGTAAACATTCAATCATTCTCCTATTGCACATTCAATCAATATCACCAATATAACCATATTAATTGTTTTCCAAATTTACCAATCATAAGATCCACATGGAATATAACATATTACCAAGCACACACATATTTATACATGCCTATGGACAAGTCCAAAATCAAACATTCAACAAGGTTCAACCCAAAATCAACCAACCAAGATAAATACTTATATCAACCCTATATACATGCCACATAACCGGCCATAAAATGATCAAAAGAGCTACCGAACCGATATTGGTATAGGGTAAGCATTACAAGTGCTTAGTAAGTTCATAGGTATTTAAACAACTTACCTCAAATTACAACTTAATTCATAAGAAACTAGCTATATTAGTTTGCCTTAACATGACAACCACATATCAACAAGGTGAGTATCGACATATATCACATCTTATAAAATAAATCAAGCATATAACATTCCAAATCACTTATAACCAACATTTATTCAATTCGATATCAATTTTGATATGATTTTCTATCTATTATCAACAATACATACAATTTTGAAATAATGCTATTCACTATTTCATTTCATTTCATTTAAATTATGAATCAAATCATTAATTCATCACATTTCCATATCGACCCTCTAGGCACGTATAATAAGTTTGCATGATGTTTTATAAATCACAACTTGTATTTGTATCATCAAATCATATTACCAACACAATTCATATATAATTCATATATAATAACTCGAACTCGGACGAATACATGGATCCAACCAATCACAACAGTTTGGCACCCAATGCCTCATTAGTAGAACAGAAGTAATTTGGCACCTAGTGTCTCATCGACATGTAGTCGAAGTAACCATGAGCTCTTCCTACCCTATAACATGCCTATTATATCCGACTCTGCCCAAACAAATAATAGGGTAGCAATTTACTCAATTCAATGTTGTCATTTCATCAAACAACTATAAATTTGTATGCATAAAATTATAATTCATCTTAACAGAAAGCCAATTTTGCAATTATAACAATATACATTATTTCCAACTCTATTAAATTTAGTCATTTATCTTGAAGATCAAACATTATCATATCAATTTGATTCAATTCAACTAATCAACATCATATTGTAATTCATTATATTCAATTTATCTATCAATTTTTCATTTCTTTATGATTTAGTCCATATCTTATCTTTTTGTATCAAATCATAAAAAATCCAAATTTTATTGAAATATATTTAAAACTATAATTTTAAATACATAAAAATTTAACACAAACATGTCGTGTGAATTTACCTAGTCAAAACAACAAACATGTAACACCTCGAAATTTGGGGTTAGAAGAATTAAGGTTGGTTGGTTAGGGTTATTAATTTAGATAGACCTTTAAGTGAGTTTCTACATTTTAGAGTCAACGATGAGCCTAGTGGTTCAGTGGTTAAGCGTTGGTTTTCTTTAGATCTCAAGTTCAAATCCTCGTGTACATTAGTGTTAATTATTTTTGTTTTTAATATATATATTTGATTGGTTGTTGTTAAAAGTTATTTTAATTATTTTATTTTATTGTGTTGAAAATAAAGAAACCCCTAAAAAATTCTCACATTTCTCTATGTTTTCTCTCACCTCTCACTGTTTCATATTTTTGTTATTTTTTATTAGGATAATAATTTTAGTTTATTAGTACTTTTATTTTTAAGTTATTTTAAGATAACTCTTTTATATCAGATTAGGTTTAAAAGTTCAAGTAGTATAAGAATTAGATTTTAATTATTTAATTTTATTTTCCTATTTATTTCTCACTACATGCACAAGCTAGTTTTTCACGTTGGTTTTTGAAATTCAATTGCAAACAATAAATTGAATTGGTCTTTCCCTACTTGCAATTTTGTTTCTCTTTTCACTTGCGCATTTTTGGTCATGATTGTTCTTTGATTCTTTTTCCTTGCACGTTGTTAAGTTTTAGCCACTTTTGCATTGTCTCAATTGTTCCAACGCTATTAGCATTCACTGTCGCTTATCAAATATTTCGTGTGTTCTTTAATTCTTTGTTCAAAAAGTGTCGAATCAGGTTGGTTTTCGAGGGTGTTTTGATCATTCGTAGGTGCTAGGAATCCCGTAATCAGGTGTGTTTCTAAAGCTACTGTAATTAGGGGTTGATTTTATGATGGTTTTGTTTTCTCTTTTTCTATCGTGAAATATATGTGATGTTTCTTTTACTACGTGATCTATTGTAGAAACCTGAAAATAGTCTGGAAACATGTATAGCTACAGTAATTAGAATTTTTCAACACATAAAGATATATTTTAAATTTTTAGCGCCAAAGGTACGCATAAATTACTTGTGTCATCTGGAATTAATAGTTATTAAAAATATTAATTATAGGATACAATGCAAGTATTAAAAGGAATATGGGTAAAATATCAATTATTTAATTTGCTTAGATTTGTAAATGTTGTGTTGCTTTAGGGGTTCTTTGTGCCTTTTTAATTTTCACCATTTTAATTTAGTTAATTATTTTTGGTGGAAAAAAAGCAGTGCATTTCATATTTTTGAAAGGAAATATATGCTTATGTAATTATGTTACTTTGAATCAAATTCTAATATCCTTAAAATATTTGCAAAATAATTATTATTAACTTCATGAACCTCTAAGCTATCTTTACATGATTTTCATTCAAGTTGATTGTAATGCAATATGCTAAACCTGATATGAAAAAATGTTTGGATGCGATGTATGGAAATTGTTTATTATTGTTCTATAATTTGAAAACTGTATACGAGTAAGTTTGGTTCTGTTTCTGTTAAACTAAATTGATTTGCAAATATTTTATTTAATATGGAAACGAGATACGAGTATGTCGATTCTGTAATCCGTGTGCATTTTGATATAGTTTGCATCTGCATTTGGGACTGACATTTCTTTTTCGAAGAGAAGTAAGTTCGTATTGGCAGTTTCACTGCATTACTATATTTTAATGGTCTATCCGCAGTAATAAAAGTGGCATACGACCACATTGAGGTGCGTTTGGTTGGTTGAATCCACCATAACCCAAATACTGGTGTGTAAAGGTTGGAAATGGTCTAGTATACCCTTATCGGTGTGTATATAGGGTTTGTGGAGATGGTGTGTGGTGGCTGGCTAGGTGGGAATTTTGCATCATTCCTCATCTAATTTTGTTATGCATATTTGTTATGTGTATTAGTAATATTATGCGTTATTCTGATGTGATTTATGTTTATGATTCGAATTTTGCTAGTGTAAGTATGTTTGGTTAGTTAACTTTGCAATCGAGGTATTATTCTGTTACTGTCTTTTTGCGGTTGTTTTAGACTCACACTAAGCTTTCGTAGCTCATTCCCTTAGTTTCAAAATTAATAAAGTCTCAAAATTAATAAAGAAGCAATCCGTGAGCTTAGGTGTTGGACTCGACAAACTGGAGGTCTCAAAACTAATAAAATCTTTTATAAGTTTTAATAAACTGATTTTATTCGGACTGTAGGTAAATTTTATGGATTGTGGTATGAATTTTGATTTTGGGATTTTTCACAAAACTTTGGGTTTTTTTATTTTGTTTCTGAACTAAATTTGTGATTCCATGCATGGATTTTAGCTGATCGATTAGCTATCTTCTTTAAAAATCACTCGGTTTTCAAGAGATATTTTATGGTTTCTATTAAAAAATAAATGATAGATTTTTTGCTGTTACATTGATTTTTACATTTTAGTTAATGATTAAAAAAACTTGAATTATTTGCAACCCAAAGAATAATTATCAATTTGGTATTATTTTAATATTAACTAAAATTAAATTATTGATTGCAACATGGAAATTTAACTTCAATCAAAATTTGTTAAACATAAGATTAAAATGATTTTCGGAAAGAAATTTAAAATTACGAACAATATTTTGTTTAGAGCCACTTTGGTGGCCAATGTGACCTCCAAATTTCAGTCAGAACTTCTGGGCCGGGTTTTGGGATGCTACAAAACAACTCTCTAAGGACTAATCACCAAATTTTGTCATTTCCCTCATTATCTTTGATTTGATCCAATTTTTGATCTATTCAATAATTCAATTCAGTTTATCAATTTCAACCCTCTTATTTCATCCTATTATAAGCATTTATCAGCTCAATTTCATTATTCAAAAGCCCCTAAAATTTGGCATTCTATTCAATTTAGTCCCTAAAACCGAAACTATCATAATTTTCACATTTAAGCCTCATTTTTAGTTTTAATTTCAATTTCATCCTTGTACGACCTTCTAATTCAAAAATTAAAGAAATTTCATGTCAATTTTAAAATATTTTCATATTAGTCCCTAAACTTAAAACTAACAAATTTCACTTTAAAAATTAGTCCTATTGCATTTATAAGTTTTAAATTCTGCCATTAAACATAAAAAATCTCAAAAACCATAAATGAAAAAAATTTTAAAACCTTAACTATTTTATGATTTAGTACCGGTTTAACTAGATCGACTTACAATGATCTCAAAAACATAAAATTTACGAAAAAGAGGCTTAGAAAATCATACCATGCAAGGATCAATTGCTTGAGCTTAAAAACCCTTATTCTTCTCTTTGGTTTTTCATTGGGAAGATGAAAAAAGGAAATGAAAACTGGTTTCTCTACCTTTACTTTATTAATTATATGATTTAATTATTTTATTATTAAATTATAACATATTTCCCATCATTTCTTCTACTAACCGTCCACTAATAATTCAAATGGTTTATTTGTCATTTTAAAATTTAGTTTAATTGCTACTTTAATCATTATTTCTTGTTTCTAATTAAAAATTATTTAACAATTGAACTTTTACGAGTTTTACAATTAACAGATTCAATCATCGGAGAACGGGGTTTCGAAACCACCGTTTCCAGCACCACTAACTTTCAGGTCGTTTTACCACTCTAATTCCATAATTCATAATTCATAATTCATACCTTATAAAAGATGAGATGTGATCCATCAAACATATTCAAGCTCTTTTCCTCTCGAGCACTATCTGCACATTAAGTGTTAGAAACAATGTGTTAAGCTTCATGAAAGCTTAGTAAGTACTCAAATTAATTTTATTATGTCTAAATGTTAATTAAAATATCTAGATAATATTTCAATTCCATGTTACAAGATTTCTCATGATATACTTTAATGGAATCTATTTACCAAGAAATATATTACCATTTAATTTCATTAACATGAAACAATGATTAATATTCACTTACCACGAATTTTATGTTCTTTATTCACGACTCAGTATTTATTTACTTCACAAGCTTTACTTTACCTTTTTCTTATATGAATGCCTTGAGTAAACAATGGAGAACCATGTAGGATACACACAAAAAAAACACAAATATCATGAATAACATGAGTTGCATTGTAATGCCATGAATCTCATGAGTAACACAAATTGCATTGTAGTGCCACGAATGTCATGAGTAACACAAACAACATGGGAGCGCTCGAGTTCCAATGGCATACCAACTATATTCCACGAGTCTTATCTAGTTTTCCAAGGCTTTTTACAAGATTGCACGATTTTATTTATTTAATTATGAGATTTTAATTCTTATCGATTACACTTTATATATCATTTTTACCTTATATCACGAAATGAATATGTAACGCCCCAAAATTTCTAATTTCGTTATTGTGAAAATATGACACACACATCTAGCAACTTTAGTGGTTATGTGTTCTGGGAGTGTTTGGGAGGTCCCAAGTTCAAGCCTTCGTTTGGGAAAATTTTGGTATTTTGAATGAATTAGGCCTTACTCTTGTTTAGTAGACTTTTATTTGATTGTTGGGTAAATTACATCAAAATGGGCTTGGTGGTTAAATGGTGTGTTATTATGGTGGAGGTCTTATGTTCGAATCCCTATGCAGGCAAGGGTATTATTTTTTGCTTAGATGTCGGGATATAGTTGTGTAATAGGGGGATTCTAAGTAGTGAATGTGTAGTGAGAATTAGGGGAGAAGATTAAGGGATTTTGGGGGTTATCGAGATTTTTTTCCCATAACCGAATTTTGACTCTCTTTTCCAAAAAAAAAATTCTGCCATCTATTATTCTCCCTCTCATCTTGCGAAAATTCTTCGAGTTTTTCTATCTTTCTCTACTTTTTCTTCTTCTTGATTTTTCCCTAATCCATTTATTTTCCTTCATTTTCGCACGCGGTTAGTTCTCGCTTAGTTTCGGTAAGTATTTCTCTTCGTTTCTGTCATGAATCTCTTAACGACTGAAGGGGTAATGTTTCTTCTCTATGATTTGGGCGTAGAGGGAGGCTCGGACTGGTGAATTCAGTGTTCTCATCTTAACAATAGTTAAACGGAGGGTTATCATTTGTGGTAAGTTGGGTTTCTGTTCGTTTTTGGTTGTCAATTCGCTTGTAAATCCATTAAATTCATGTTGAGTATCTTGATTATAGGATTTGGAGTGCTCGGTGACTGTTTTAGCATCAAACAAAACCAGGTGTGTACCCGAAATGCAAAAAAAAGGGATTCGGAGAAAAGTTGAAATTGCTTGCTGTTTGAATAGCAGTAGTAGGCTAACTTTGAAAAATCGCCATAAATTGTGGAAATCAAATTAGAGGATGAAAAAATATGGAATTAAATCTTATTGAGCCTAGTTTCTCATAGAAGAAACGGTGTAAGTAATGAAATTGTAAATCGTGAGGTATAATAAACTTTGTGAGACAAGGTCAGATTGAATTCGGATTCCCCTGTTTTGAATTTGGAAAATCATCAAAAATTGTAGAAAAATAATTAGGGGTTAAAATGTACATGTTTAAATTATTAATGAGTCTATTTTCAATAGAAACAAATGAAAATATCATCCAATTTTTTTACTAGGAGATAATTAATTTTTAGCAAAAAAAGGATGAAGCTGTTAGACTGCAGAATAGTGGTAAGTTTGAAGATTTTACTGTACTGATTGCTTGAACCAAAAATTCTAAAAATTTTATTGTAGAAAGGTATTTGAGTCTAGTTTCAAATACATCAAGCATATCTTGATTTGAAATTCTGTAGCTCAAGATATAAATAAGTTAGTAATAGTGACTCAAGTAGACAGCTTTGAAGGAACATATAAGTAAATAGTGAAAACATATATAATAATTAACTAGCACGGGTTACATTAAAAATGGATCACGTGGCCAAGGCCAATTTGATTCGAGTGGGCCACATGGGCTTGTGAGCCCATATTTCTTAAAAGTTTTGTAAGGGTTGCACGGGTCACCCAAGTCAACTATGGACCTACTGTAGGGTCAATAAGCTTTACTTAGACCCCTATATGTGTGATCTGTCTGTCTGATTTCTATACCGAGCATGACTTATGATATTTGAATGTATGTACTATTAATTGCATAATGGCATGATATATTTTGTATGATGCATTGCATCTGGGTGGGTTGATGATATTTAGAAGAAGTGTCTAAAAGGCTATTAAGCCTGTTATATGGTAGCTCAGCTACAACCTTCTGATTATGTGCCGCATTTCGGTACAGCATGGTGTGTAGGGATGTGTGGGTTGATTTAATCCCCACATGGTGTGTAGGGTTGGACGGAGATGGTGTGTAGAGGCTAGTGGGTAGGATTCTGATTTACTGTATCTGCATTCTCTATCTGATATGGGTCAAGGCCCTAATGTATTTTTGAGACTGTATTTTAATGGGCTGAGGCCCAAACTGATTCTGTGATGGGCACGGGACCCAGACTGTATCTAACTGAATTCTGTTGATTATCTATATGCAAGTTTTCTATGGGGATTACACACCAAGTTTGCGAAAACTCACTCTTTCTCTGTTTAATCTGTATAGGTAATCCCCATACTTACGGGTCGGTGCAGCGAAGGACTCGACGGTGGCCACACATAAATTTTAGACTGTTTTTTGTTAATGCCTAGAATTTATTACTTATTTGGGGTTTTTGATGTATCTTCTGGACTATGGATTGGTTGGCTTTAAATTTGGGACTTTATATTGTTTTTTGTGGATTTTTTTAACTGCAACTCCACAAAACACAGTTTTTTTTCTAAAAACTAAAGTTTTCGTAAATAGAAATGATTTTCCTTAAATTAATTGGTTACAAAAGCTTCTGCTAAGAGACAAGTTTTAAAGCAAATCAACTAGTTTTTTTTGAATTAAATAAAAGCTAAGTTACTGTAACGGTTTTTAAACTTGACAATCTTGTCTTCAAGTCCCTTTCCATATGACATCGCCAGATTCGGCCATAACGTCTAGGCCGGGTTTGGGGTGTTACATAATATTTTACCATCGAAAAATTTTTATGTTTTCATATTTTTTGTTCCACCTTTGAGTATTATCACTTTTGGTCCTTTAAATTTTCTATATTTATATTTTAACCCATGAATTTTTAACATTTACACTTTGACACCAACATTTTTCACATTTTATGATTTGGTCTTTGCCTTAAATTAATAAATCACAACATACTTCTTAACTCATATTCCTTTAGTATCTATCAACCTTCTTTTTTATCAATTATATATCTTGTTTCACTTTACCAAGAAATTCACTATTCATAATCTCAACTTATTAGTTAATACCACTTTTATAGCATAGAGTTTTTATGGGCATTACAATATGAGCTATTTAGATTACCTACTCATAGAAGTTATTTTTCCACATCACGATTCATCCTTGTGATGCAACTTAGTATTAGTTAAACTTTTGGTAATTAATATTCAATATTTTCTTATGCATTTTATTTTTCATGCAAAAATCATTGAGGACAAATTATACAAAAGATAAAAATATAATTATGGAATTTTATTTAACTAATTTGTTCAAATTATAAGCACAATGATGAAATCACTACACTAAAGGCACAAATTCCCAAAACCTCCTACTTGACTTAGTGAAGTAAATGAGTCATATTTTGCATTTGCATTCCCTCTAAATGTTTCTCAAAACTTATAGCCACTAGAGTCTAGGTAAATAGCTCCGCATGGCTGTCCCCATATGGGACTTTGACTACACCTACTATTATGTCCATTTCCGCTTTTTGTATGATATGATACTAATGATCAATACATTTGATCCTCTTATAATTTCTTATTTCATTAGTATTAGCTATTGATGCAATGTTATTGCAATACAATGTGATTTTTTTCCATACAAGAATGACTTTGAGATATGTTAGGAACTTCTTAAGCCAGATTGCTTCTTTAGATGCCTCAGAAGCAACCACCTATTCGGCCACTATAATGGAGTCAACAATATAACTCCGATTGGCAGTTCTCCACACTGTGGCTCCATTACCTGGGGAAAAAACACAGCTCGATGTTGATTTCCTTGAATCCCTACATGTCTAGAAGTCTGAATATATATATCCAAGGGGTGTTAGGCTCCCTCAATAATAAAAAAGCATACAACCTCTTTGTTCTCCGTAAATGATTGAGTTTATGCTTAGTCGCTTGCCAATGGCTAAGACTAAGATTCGTCTGATATCAACTTACCAATCCTATTGCAAAACATATATCTGGATGTGTGTAAAGCATAGCATGCATAAGGCTTCCTACTGTCAAAGCATATGAAACCTTTATCATAATATTTCTTCTTTTGTTTTACGACAAACACCTGAAGAAAGACGAAAAACCTGATACAAAAGGTTGTGTTACTTTATTCGAATTGATCATTACAAAATGTTCTAGAATCTAAATCTATGCATAGAGCTTGTGATAAGAATATCATTTTGTTCTTTCGATCCCTAAAGATTTGGATTCCAAAAACATAGTTAGCTTCACCCAAGTCGTTCACGCTGAATTGTTGAGTTAACCACAGATGAAAATATCCTTACATCATTCTATTGAAACAAGTCTAGTTTAGAAAAACATTTTTCAATCACAATGAAAAATGAAAATTTTGAAAACCAAGTCGGTTTGTGATATTTATAGTAATAAACTTTTCTTAAAAAGTAATTGTGCATTAAGCGAGATGGATCCTAGATTTTCCTTGCTTTCAACCAAATAACCTTCTCCGTTATTCTCATACCACAAGT
The DNA here is from genome assembly GCF_007990345.1 of Gossypium hirsutum. Taxonomy (NCBI): domain Eukaryota; kingdom Viridiplantae; phylum Streptophyta; class Magnoliopsida; order Malvales; family Malvaceae; genus Gossypium; species Gossypium hirsutum. The sequence continues at coordinate 25,613,361 of NC_053448.1, read as the reverse complement.
TGCTTCGAGCGTGGGCTCGAATAATCACGAACCATACATAAAACCAAAAACGGTTTCTTACTTTTAGTAGGAAAATAAATCTCTTTCAATAGAAATCGGTAGAATTTTAATTTCTATTAAATATAATTTATTTTCTTTCTAGTAGAATAACAATATATCAAACTCATATAAAACTTGTGTAAAAAGCTTTACCAGTGCCATATATTTATAGGGAGAGATAGGAGAATACTGGTTAAATTAGTAAAATAAAAATAATATTTATTTAATAGAATACATTTTCTACTCTAAGTAGAATAGGGTGGGTGACACACCCTTGTAAAACTACTAGGGTTTCCACCTCTCTGTCTTATGATTAAGGGATTTGGGCATCTCTTGTATTGGGTCCAATTACATGTGATTCCTAGAATTTTAACCTAGTACTTTATAATTTAATCCAACCCAACCAAAATAAATATTAATTAATTAATTAATTTAATTAGATAAACTAATTTTCTATTTAAATAATTTTCTCAACCCAATTCTAATTTTGCTAAAGTCATGACAATTTTACTGTAAAAGAATCTATGAAGAAATATATTTAATTTTCATATTTAATGGATTAACAATAACTAATTAATTTAATTTAATTTTCAAACTTTAATTAATTAATTAATAGTTCGAAGGCCTTAAATTAGTTTTTAAGTAATTTCTATACTCAATAAGAAAACACATTCAATTGTGAATGTGAGCTGTTTCTCTAACTTCATTATTTCTATCCATTTTTTTCATTTGGTTTTACATGTAATTCATTTATGGTTTCAACAAGCTAGTGGTGGGGCTGATTGGACATATGTAATTAGACTCAAATAATTTTTAATTAAGTTCTAACTTTTCTCTTATTAATTATAATTATTTAGTCAACAAGTCATTCCACTATAGTATAGTGGCTGAGCTATACCCAATTACATATCATTACGAAAGCTACTTAATCAGTGCTCGCCTAATGGCATTGTCATTATTGTGTTACCCTCATAGGCCATCCTTAATCTCTTTGGGATAAATTCATTCTCCCAATATCCTTAATCTCTAGTTCTCATGCCAACTATATCTGACTCTGCGAAAAATAGTTAATAGGGTACAAATGTTCCAAATACTCTTATATTCACAATCACATGTATCATAGTTAATATCATGTTTGATTACACTAAGCTCAACTCAAATCAATTCTCAAATTCAAAATCATCATATTGAAACTAAGTCGTGAGGCAAGAGATAAACTTACCTCGATAGATAGTATGCAATAATTATGCATGTATAAAAGCATATATATTAAACTCGAATAAAAAAAGTACAAACCAAATTTTCGTAACTCGCCTACGGCTCTTGTCTTTCCCTTCTCTTGCAATGGACCGAAGTCGTCTTTAGCTATTTTTGTCACATCCCAAAAAATGGGCTAGTAGAAATTGGGGTAATGAATCGAGAGTGGTCACGCCCGGTTTTTTTTAGTGATCAAGTAGTGCTGGAGATGTCCTTGATGATCTATCTTTGAATCTCTTCTGACATATTTTCTATGTAGTGCAATTTTGTTTCCAACCTTAGCAAATGTCACATTCCATGTTTTAAATATTTTCTATTAAATTGATCATAAGGAATAAATATGACCTAATGGTTAGGAGGTTTAAACGTTTTCTAAAGGTCCTAGGTTTAAGTATCCGCATCACCACCTTTTTAATTAATTTTGTGAAATTTCCATGTGCCAAAAACACCCTTGTCGTCCAATCCATGCTTGTCATACTTGAGCAAACATGATCCCCTTTTCACCCTCTTATCCCCCTAACTTGCCTTTTTCTCCACCAATTCAATGTACGAGATACATTGAACCTAGACTTGTTTGAGAACCCCCTTTCATCCATCTTTTCATTCTCCTCCCTCTCATTGTCGCACCTTAAGCTCCTCCTTGTTCTCCCTTATTCCCTCCTTGTTTAGCCATCAACTACCTTCATTTACTTTATTTTCTCCTCTCCTCTATCGTTTCTTTGCATTGAATCACCAATACCACACCATCGAACCTACACTGTCCCAACACTCCTCTTCTCCTTTTTTTCTCTCACCGCCTTTAGCACCACTCTCCACCATCGCGACAACCACCATGCGCCACCACATACGTAACTCTTTTTCTTTCTTTCTCTCTTTTCCTTTTTTCTTCTTATTCTATTATCAAGTGATCGAACCCTTCTCCTTTTTTTCTCTTCTACCAAATCGTTACTATCATCGCTGTCGTAGCACTACCGCCAATAGTTGTGTTTCCTCCTCTCTTCTTTTTCATTTTTCAATTTTCATCTTTCTTTTTAGTGATCAAAATTCTGCATTATCTACTTTTATTAGTTTTCATTTCTAAAACATAATTTCATGGACTTACAATTAAATGACCCTTTATTTAGATCCTCATTTTCCCTTCGATTTGTGATCAAGGTGATCTATCAATTATCTTGTCAACCAAGAACTAGTAAGTGTAAGGGTTGAATGAAAAACACTCCTTCCTCTTTGTTTTCTTCTTGACTGAATGTTGTTATAGGTCATTACTCATACTACTTTTGTATATTAACATCTCTTATGTCATGTTACATTAAAGGGTCGATCGACATCAACCCAGGAGATCATTAACATTGGGATCAAAATCACTATTCCGAGTGATTAATCTAAGGGTATGTGTTAATGGAAGTTGATAACTAACTTATTGTATCAACCTTAAAAATGACCTTCTTAACGAAAGATCACCATTTGTTGTTGAATAGGTAATCTATCGGTTAGAGAGTTGTTACACATCAAATTTACGATATAATTTTAACAATATGTGCATATGTGATTTGCATGTTAAGAATGCCTATGTGATTTTATGTGATAAGCGATATAATGAGCATGTCTCACATGCCAAAGTGAAAAATTGATTTTAAAGTGAAAATTTAATTTTAAAGTGGAAAAGTGATTTTTGTTGCCATATCACATGCATGGGGTGTGATATGTGAAAGGTGAAAGAAGTGATAGTTTATCGGTAAAAGTGGTGGCTTGTCCACAATATTATTAAGTGGTTGTTTATCTGCGTTACTGTGACACTGTTCACAAATTGAAGTGTTTGGATGGACGAGTTCTAGGGAACTTGATTGTGGTGTGTAGCGGTGATGTCTAGGATGTTTTAAACAAATATGCATAAATGTTTTATAAAAACGCATTGCCATGATCATGTGAATAAAGTGAAATATTTACCTGATTGATGGTTATGTGTTTATTTACATTTATTTGTTAAATGACCCACACTAGCCTTATAAAACTCACTCCTTTAATGTTATAATCTTTCAGGTAATACTCAAACATACGACTTGGATTCAGCATTCGGTGGAGCCTCTCAGATGCATTATTCTTATGGATTTTTAATAATTAAATTTAAAACTATTTGGATTTTGTTGTGGACTTTGGACTTTGGACATTTCTTTTTTTCTTTTTAGAAATTGTCATACATGTATGCAAAATTTATAAGATTTGTAGTATTTTAAAATATGGAGTTTATTTAAACTATTTACAGTTTTACTTGGTTTTAAACAAAATTATAACTTGTAATTTTCTAAGTAGTTTTATGAAAGTCCACTGTGAAATATTTTTACCCAAGACCTTTTAATAAATAATTATAATGCAAATTCTTTATTTTTCAAACATCTTAAAATGACATTACGATATAATGTCGCCCTTTTCTAAAAGAAACATAATCATTAAATATTCAATTTTTTTTAAGTTTTCACAGAACATCAGAAAACCTAGTTATTTTTAACAAGTAAATAATTTCGAACGTTGTTAATATAACTTTCGAGATTCGTCCATAACATCGACGCCTGGTTTGGGCTGTTACATTTAGTGGTATTAGAGCTCGATTCAGATCTTGGATTGTGTATTTAATTGGGCCTACATGCATATTTTAAAAGAGATTTTTTAAAGGCATTTTGACTATTGAATTTTAAATTAAATCTCTGAAAATTCGAGACTCTGGAAGCTCATCCAAGATAAGTACTCTTTATACTGGAAACTTTAGATTATGAAATCTTAGATTTAAGATGATATACTTTTAGATGGTGAGAATCAGATTGAAAACACTAAAGTGATAACATAAAACTTATTTCTAAAATTATCAGAGAAAATTCACAAAAAATTATGAATAAATGTTATGGATAAGTGAAGTGTACGAACTCGTGGTGCAAATCATCGTGAGGCTCAGAAAGAGTCATTTACTGCTCAAGTACCTATACCGGACCTTGGTGTAATAAAAACAATCTTGTTATGGATAACTTAGTCAAGAGCCTGAGGAATTTGTTGATGAGGAGGCTAACCCTGATCCTATTGATGGTGCGATATCACATGCACTATTGAGGGTTTTACAGCAAGTTGCTAGAGGCCAATCTAGTACGGGAGGCCACAAGTCTATAACTGAGAGGCTCTGATCTAGTGGAGCCGAAGTGTTTAGGGGAGTTGCTAGGGCAACCCTACAGTAGTTGAATATTGGATGGCATGACCTAAAATGATCTCCTTTTTTTGAGAGTAAGATCTTAAGTTACCTGGCCTGTGTCTATAGGCCTTAGTACGATACTGTTTTGTCTTCATTCTATATGAACGCTACTCTATGTCTAGAGTCTACTACAAGTATCTATTGAGTACTTGCTCTTATCATTCAATTACAATCCAACTACTCCAACCTTTTCTGAATTAGATTAGTTTATGGGCGTGTTGTGCCGTCATCTATGTTTAAGGATTGCATGCATACAATTTAGAAATAAATTTTTTTTGAATGAAACGGTAAATTAAATCATATATATGCTTCAACCATTAAAAAAATAAATGCTTCATCATGTAATCCCAACCCTGTGAGATTTAGCTCATGGGTTGGCAACTAAAATTGAAATCCAAAATATCATCCAACATCGTTTCAATCAAATCAATTGATGGGAGAACAAATTCAGAAATAATGGAAGAACATAGGAAAAATCGTTGAACGAATCCACAATCGAGCAGAACAGTGTCCTGTGCTCACTGAAAGGGACTACCTTCGATTTTCTCTTTCCGCGTTTACTTAGCCGCTACCCTCTATTTTTTGCCTCCGAATATCCCTTTTTGTTGTTTGACCCTTTAGGGTTTCCTCCTTCTAGTTGTTCTATTTTGTTCCCCTTATTAGATTTGTGATAACTCTTGAAAAGAGTTATATTTCATGCCTCTAAACTGAAGCATTTTCTTGTAATTAAGAAAATATGTTTGCATTTCTGACTTATTACTAGAGGATTACATACTAAAGCTTGGATTGTGTTTCAACAGTAAATTTATGTTACTTTTAATTGCTGGAAAGAGGTTTGGTAGTCTTTGGCAGTAAGTGCAAGTAGGATGAAAGAGGCAAGAAGAAGGAAAAGAGGAAGATGAAAAGAGAACGAAGGAGGTGAAACATTGCCAAGGCAAATGGTAGGATAGATTGCCAACAGAAATGCCATGGCAATTCCAGGAAGATGATGCAATACTAAATCCACGTCACTCTTAGCTAGTTGTACGTGTACTAGATAAATCACCTTGAAAAAGAGGAGCAAAATATGTGTGTTGAGAGGGAGGGGACTACCCTATAAAAGGAGGAGAGAGTCTAGAGGAAAACACATATAGATTGTGAAGAGAAAAGAAAAGAAAGAGAGCAGTTACTCTCTCTACAACAGAATCCGGTGGAGTAATTTAGAAGAGAAAAAGAGGGGAGCAGCTAATAGAAAAGGGAGATTATAGACGCGAAGAAGGGGAAGAGAAATCTGCCTTAGGTTTTGCGTAGAATCTTGATAAGAAGTTAGAGTGCAACAAGAACTTCCTATAGTTCCTCATTTGTTCTATTTTTTTGGTTTTGAATTCTATGATTCATAAAACTTGAATATGTTGATGAATGATTTAATTTTGGATTTCATTTCCCAACCCGTGATCAAATTATCTTCGGGTTGGAATTATTTGGGTGAATATTGAATTATTTGTAATGTCCATAATATGATTGTGATTAAGATTATTGTTTTATTCGATTCTTGTTTATTTGGAATGCATGCATGCAAGCTCTAGAAATAGTTGATTGCATGTTAAGAACTTAGATGGATTTGAATCTGAAAGGATTAAATATATCAGATTATTAATTGATTGATATAGGAGAGTACTCGTAGGAGTATTCGCAGCACTCTAGAAATAGAACATGCGATCTGTACAAGTGTAGAGTGTTAGTTGGGTTATCATTCATGAGTCTTGTAGACATACACAAACTCTGAATAATAATTAAAGTTTAACTCTCGAAAGAAGTAGACTGCAGTAGTTTAGTCATAACTTTGCATGGCATTATTATGTTATGAAAATATTCCCTGAGTAATTCCAACCTTTATCATTCAACAACATGAATATTCTCTACTTGTTTCTTTTGAATTGCCACGACCTTTAGATTGTTTGGTCATATTTCAGTTATAATTGATACTATTAGTTCATTCATTAATTTCTTTCACCAATTTATACTATGTTTCTTTTGCATAGCTTCATTCCTTAAATCTTCTGATCCCTGTAGAGACGATACACACTCATCATTATATTACTTGAATATACGTGTACACTTGCATATTTGCATTATTTACATGCAATAGCTTTATCCTTTGGCTTTTTATAAGCTTTTTCCCTAGGGTAAATCCAATCAGCCCATGATTTTCTTCCTTCTTTCTTAGGCAGATTTTTCTGATACAAGTAGAGTTGGGCTAACACTGTTATGCGTTGAGTGTTGATTTGGTCTTCCTGGAATTTCCACAACATTCATGTTGGAAAACTATCCAACCTTTTGCCACAACAAACCTTCATTCCTTTATTTCTTTCTCCGCATTCTGCACCTGCCAATTACTACCAAACAAATCCTTCCCGCAAACAAGTAAAAGTAACATATAATAACATTTAAGCATTATCCAATCTTCTTAATGTAATACAATAAAAATTACGAATAGAATGTCTTAAAATGCAACTAAATTTACTTAAGTACAGGCAATTAGCAAGGTCTAAGGGAATGAAATATAACTCCTTTCAAGAGTTATCACTTATACCTTGAATATCAGCTATGGTCCAACCGATCGCCTTTTTAAATTTCTTTAAAACTACAATTAGTTGCTTCTCTTGTTGTTTTGTCAGTTTTGCTGAAATATTCATAGGCAAAGTAGAACACTTACCTAAATAAATGTATTTAAATAGGAAGGAAGTACCTGAAGTCCGAGTTTAGGTGGTTCCTTGATTGACAACTTGGGTCGCACAAACTCCCGAACTTCCAACTCTAATGGTTCAAATAGTGCTGGTTGAACATAGTTCCTCAGATTAGCTTCCATCAAAGCCATATTTTCATTACCTTTTTCATCTTTCAATGGCTCAGTCCCTAAAGTGTTCTTCAACAGGCGTTCTTCAAAATTTCTTTTCCATTCCATAGAAACTAAGGTTTCTCGCTCATCCATTATTGAACATTCCTCCATCAGATTGGTAATTTTCAGTTCTTTAAAAACATTAAGTGTTACCTGGTCATCCTGAACTCTCATCGTGAGTTCTCCTTTTTGCACATCTATCAATGTCTTCCCATGGCTAGGAAAGGTCTCCCTAGGATGATCAGTACTTCCTTATGTACTTCAAAAACTAAGACAATGAAGTCAGTAGGAAAAATGAATTTATCAACTTGACCAAAACATCCTCGATATTTCTTTTGGGCTATGCTAAAGATCGATCCGCCAGTTGAAGTGTCATAGTCATGGGTCTTACTTCGCCTATTCCCAACAGTTTGAAAATAGACTTAGGCATCAAGTTGATGCTCGTTCTTAAGTCACACAAAGCTTTACCACAGTAAGATTCTCTGATATTACAGGGTATAGTAAAGCTTCCATGGTCCTTCAATTTTGGAGGAAGCTTGTTCTATAAAAATGCATTGCACTCCTTCGTTATTGCTACAGTCTCATACTCTCTGAGTCTTTTCTTTTTGGACAGGAAGTTCTCCATGAACTTCACATAATCGAGAATTTTCTCTAAAGCCTCCACCAACGGGATGTTGATGTGAAATTGCTTTATAACGCCAAAAACTTCTTGCATTGCACGTCCTACTTCTAGTTATTTGGTTGGAACTTTTGAGGGTACAAAGGTGATAGAACTTTGGGTTGGACTGGACAACTTTTTTGATGAGATAAATTTACATCCAAAAAATGTTAGTTTTTCAGAATTCATTGGGTTAGATTTTACCTCATCAGACTTTGTAAGTTCTAGCTCAGCTGGTTTAAGAATTTCAACTATTGGTTGACTTTTTTCCTTCTCAACGGGTTCATCTTCAACCACAATCTCCTTGGGTTCCAAAGTTTTACCACTTCGTAAGGAAACTACCTTGCAATGTTCCTTACCAAAATTTCTTGGATTTTTTGTATTGCTTGACAAGGCTTCTTGTGATATATTGCAAAGCTTTGTAGCTAACTGACCCATTTGGTTCTCCAAATTTTCCAGTGTTGCTGCTTGGCTTTGGATTAATGTGTCATTCTTCACCATGTACGCCTTCAACAAGTTCTCCAAGCTATTGGATGACTCAGGTTGTTTTGGTTTTGGAGCTTGTTGATTGAACCCTTAGGATTGGTTGGGTTTATGCTGCATGTAAGTGTTGTTCGGTCCATTTCTTTGGTTACTCCAACAACGTTTAGATGGTTGAGCCATGAAGGATTTTTGAAGTTGGACTGTGGTTCTTGTCCACTTCTATTTTGGTGTTGATTCCCTACGTAATAAACTGACTCAGGTTTTGATAGACAATTCTCGAAAGAATGACCATCCCCACAGCATACATAGGAAACTACACTGCGTCGACTTAGTGATTGAGCTACAAAATTATTCAAACCATTAGTGGTAAACTATATTAACATCGAAGAAATAGAAGATACCTGAGCTAAGAGTGATGTAAATGCGTCCACTTCATGCAATCTAGATACTCGTCTTTCTGAAGTTGCTCAATTTTTTGTCCATTGATAGTTTTTACTAGTGATCCTCTCAATGTTCTCGTAAGACTCATTATAAGACTTAGAAAACCGCACCATTCGTAGAAGCACCTATCATCAACCTTGTGTGTGCTTTGAGACATTTAAAAAACGTTTACAACTGGATGCAGTGTGGAATCCCATGATGAGGGCACTTACGAAGTAATTCTTTGAACCTCTCACATGCATCATACAAGGATTCGTCATCCAATTGTTGAAAAGTGGTTATCTCATTTCGCAACCTAGCGTTTTTGCTAGGTGGAAAATACTTCACCAATAATCTTTCTGCGAGTTCTTGCCATGTAGATATTGAACTTGGTGGAAACGAATTAATCCATGATCGTGCTCGATCTTGCAATGAGTATGGAAACAACTTCAACCTCAATTTTTCTTCAGTCACTTCGGCTATCTTAAACGAATCACTCACCTCTATGAATAATCGAAGGTGAATGTATGGATCTTCAGTGGGTATTCCATTAAACTGGCCCACGTTTAGAGCAGTTTAAACATCACTAGTTTCAATTCAAATTGTAGTGCCTCAATCTTCAGTCTCCTAATTCCTGGATTTAATTCATTGAAGAGTGGCACAGCGTAATATCTTATGGCACAATCCCTATCCTTAGCAATAAGGATGGGATTGTGCACATGATTGGCTCCATTTTATTGTCCATCATTTTGATTTCTAAGGTACATCTCGGCTTGTCTTTGAGCTGATCTATCGTGTCTTCTCTATCTAATTATTCGCTCGATCTCAGGGTCTACAGGTAATAAATCGGTAATTTGATCTATGCTCATAAACACCTAAAAAATAAATCCCAAAAATAAAGAATAAATTAGTAAGGTTCGAAGTTCAAATAAAAATAAAATAAAAACCAAATTGAAAATAATATTTTCAAAAAAATAATTAAGGCAACAGTCCCCGGTAACAGCGCCAAAAACTTATAATGCTCGATTTGTGCAAGTGTACACAATCGTTATCAAGTAATAAGTAAAAGTGTTATCATCTCCACAGGGATTGTGTATGTTAATCAATTAATTGTAAAATTAGAGTTAACAATATGGTGATAAAAACACAATATTTGTGAGTGGTGTGATGCATAAATAATTTCTAAATATAATATGATCCCTAATGCAATTTTAATCTAAATGCAAAGTATGAGATGAAATGTATGAAATGAGTTTAGCAACAAAAACACAAGATTCAACAGTCAATAAGATGAATAGGCTAGGATAATTACATCATTCAAATTAATTCATTTTTCTCATGCTTAACAGTGCTCGGAAAATACTCCATGTCAACTCGATCTTTTATGGGCTTGAAAACAAATTAAGTCCTTTCAGAATCTTTTACTTGGTAAAACATGTATTTTATTGATCATATTAAACTAAGAGTTTCATAGCATTCATGTGAAGTAACAAGGACTGGGTCGGTTTGAAACAATTTAATCACATAAACCTAAAAGCCAAGCAATAGAGCTCGGTCAAGTTATTACGAACCTTAATTTATTTTGGGTCAAACATAAATTAAACATGCACATTTCAATTATTGTGTCTGTTAGTCATCATCTGGTTCGAACAACTCAACTAATTCTAATGCAACCATTCACGTATGAATGATATACATACTTGAGTTTAATTGAAAACATGGTCGACTGAGGAAGAATAAACTCTGTCGAATCAGAAGTCTTGTGACTCTGATTAAACATGTTCTCCTCTGATCTTTGTGTTGCTTCTTTGCTAATGGATCCTCAAGGTGGCCGGTCAAGAGATGATCTTTTCAAGGTTTTACTGGCTAAGGGAGAATAAAAATATGAGATGCTATGCGTGGGAATGAAGAGAGAAAAGAATGAGAGGAAGAATGTTTATGAAATGAGAGATGAGGGAAATGAGTAAGGGATGTTGGGATGAAGGATGAGTGGGGGTATTTATGCTTGAAGTGAATGGTAGAGTTTACTAAAAATAGGAATTGGAATCCCTCCATTTTCTCCATTTCTTGGCCAGACACATTTTGTGGAAGAAGGTAGATGATGGTTCCTTTATTTGATCATAGAATCATGCTAAATTTAGGCATGGGTTGGACGGTTTCAAGGGAAATATTTGTGTGCTGATTTCTAATGATTCTCCAAATGTAGGGACCTCCAAATAATTGTCCCAAAAGTTGATTCTTAGCTTCCCAATCACCTTTGCTGAATCTGAGCCTCTCTTCACTTGGGCTGGACAGTTTCACGACCCACTGAAGTTATCAAACTTGTCCATCATGTATAATATTTTTTTCCTAGGTCAAAGTAACATCTTCATGACCCATTTAACATGGCTTTGCCATCCAACATAGGAAAAAAGACAGCTCATGTGCATGCAACATTATAGTAGGCTCTTTATCAAATCAACTTCATGGTCCCCTCCATGGTAAAATATAACACATTAATAAATAACATGAAATAATATAATATATGCACCAAAACAATACAATAAATATCATATTTTCATTTTTTAAAAAGTCATGCCAATCAACAGAATACAAACAAAATTCACTTAATTATTTAACAAATATTTGGGATTAGTATTATTTTTCAATAAAAAGGTGGTAAAAATTGTTAGAAAAAACCTATACAATTTGAGTTTACAATTACCTTGGCAATTTGGATCAAATTGGAAGAAATAAAAACCTTATCTTTTCTTCAATCATGGTTGACCAATTTGGAAAAAAAGGTGATTCTTTCATCTTTTTCCACTAACACTTGCTCACATATGTTGATTAATTGCTTTACTTAACATAACTAAACATGGTTAGTTTATTAATTAAGGATTATATGTTTATTTAATGATAAAATTAAGGCTAAGTGGAAAGCATCTTCATTCTCCACTATATCATGTTTATAATTGGTTAAATAACCATTTTGGTCCCCAGGATAATTGTTATCAAGGTCTTAAATCATTTTATAAATTAAAACTCAATAGAGATTGGACTTTTACAATTTAGTCCCTAAGCTTTAATTAACAATGTTATCGATTAAATTACTTAATCAATCTTTAATATATTTCCATTTTAACTCCACAAATCTTCCTATTTCATTATTACGGACTCGGTTTATGAAAATGGGATTTTAAAACCGCACTTTCTGACACTGGAAAAAGTGGGGTCGTTGCAACCGACTTAGCCATCCGCATTACGTGCCTTTCAAAAATTACAACCGACTTAGCCACTAAGACATCAACCATCCCCGTGACTATATGTTCCTCACTGCCCAAAACCACGGGAAGGCTGACTGATCCCTTAACTATGATCGATTGATTTGCGAAGCTATAAATGAGACTAGTGCTTGCCAACATTGAATATTTAAGGCCCATCCTGTAGAATGCTTTAGCCATTAAAATGTCCAATAAACTCCCAGTGTCCACCGAAATCCTATTGGCTTGGAAGGATGAAATTGTGGTCGAAACTATAAAGGGGTTATCCCCCTTCTGTATCTAGTATCTCCTGCTCATCCACCTTCGAAAATTCCAAAATTCCAAGGATAAGATATGGGCTTCTTTATTGACATACATACAAACATAATGCTTTGAAGTCGCACTTTATGTTTATAATTGGAGGCAACCCTTATGTTTTTCGACCAACCAAAACTTCAATAACCTTCTTGTATCAGTTGCTTCCCTTTTTCTTCTTGTCGGTTCCTAGAAGGCTTGGCTTCTTGATTGTTTGCTTTATTTAAGTGAAAGGTATCTCGAGGTACATATTATTTTAACTAGCCCTTATAGGTGGCATCCTCTATTATGTCTTTTAGCTGGATGCAATAGCCCGTACTATGCTCGCAACATTATGGTACCAGTAATGAAATGGGGACTCGTCTCAACCTGGGTTGAAAGCCATGGTTGGTGGATGAGACAAGATTCCTTAGTACTTAATTTGGTCAAAGATAGTAGTTGGCGAATAGTTGAGCTGGTTGTAGGTCCAATGGCGGTTAAATAGGACCTATTCGGCTGATGCTAGCTTGGACGACTTTCCCTGATAGGTCCTAAGTGATGGGAAAAGGCGGGATTATACTATCTCATCACCTAATGGGGGACGATTCTATTGATGATGATATTGGCATGGAGGTGAAGAGCTCTTGGTGAGGTGGGCAAGTGAGTTACAGGGGCTCAGGGTTTAGCCCAATCAATGTCATCTTTGAATGGCACATCCAAAAAATCAAGGGATAGCAAAATCGAGTTTGTGAACTAAGAGAGTGGTCACACACTAATTTTTGAGATTACCTTTACGTTTTTAGAAAATAAATGAGTTATTGGTCTGTTGGTTAAGTGTTAGTGAAATGGTCCTTGAAATCCAAGTTTGAATCCCTTCCCTCGCACCATTTTTTTTCCTTTAAACCTGTGCCACCCATCCCCCTATCAATTGTCAAATTTTAGTCTGACTCAAACTCTGGGAAAATCTGATTAACTTGATTATTCAAAAAAGAAGAAGAAAAGTTTATCTAAATTATTTAGAATCTATCATTTTTATTAAAAAAAGATTAAACTAATTCTATCTTGAGTTTTTTTTCCTTTTTTTTCTCTTTCCTTCTTTTTTTCGCCCTTTCTAGTGTTTCCCTTTGTTCTCTGTATTTTCTTTTATTTTCTTTCTTTTTTTCTCCTCATTCTCCTCTTCCATTGTGTCGCCTATTATTACTTTCTCCTCTAATCTGATTTAATTTTTCTACGTATCTTTTTTTTCCTATTAGCCAAACCTTCTTGTTTTTTACTGTCATTAGCGCATATCAGTAGCCATTTTCTCTTCCATTACCGCCATCCCCTGTAAGCAAGCGTCTTTGCCGTCACCATCATTTTTACTTTCTTCCTCTACTCTTCGTTATTTTTTTGACATCACGGATCTGTGTAAGGGCAAAATTTTTGGTTAATTCAATCAAATTTGAGTAGTTTTATATATATATTATGTTATGAGTTATCTTTTCTTTGGTGTTTAAATGTTCAAGATCTGAATCCAAATCAAATGGATCTACCGTAGCATTGGAAAGTTTGTTTGCAAGTTGTTATAAGCTAGTTAAGGTAAGTGTTAATTGTCCACTTCATATATGAAGTTTTCGGTTAAAATTTGCTACATGGTCAAACCTTATGGGGGTATCAGGGGGTTGATTTTTGATGAAAAATATCTGTGTGTACAAATTTAATCAAGTTCTAGTTGGATCTGAGTCCTAGGAGCTGCAGGTTTAAGTAGTGCTTTGTATTTACGCTTGTTAGGTGTGGGTCTCTTCTATGACTAATTAACTTGAAAATTATATAAAATATATTTAAATGATGAAAATTTTTTGCTGATTTTGGTTTGAATGAATATCCTAAATGCAAATAAGTGAGGTGTCAAGAAAGGTACATAATTAATTAGAAAGTCTATTTATTAATTGTTTTGTTTGGGTGATGAAATCATGAATTGAATGCGTGTTCAGCATGTTAGATTTTGAAACACTGATTGAGAGATGCATGTTTTATGCCATGATTGATAATGATTGTATGAACCATGTGAGCATGACATCGTTCCCATTACATGAAAAGTATGTAAAGCATACACTGACATTGAATATGGTTATGCATGTTAAACATGCCATTATACTAAAATAGTGACTGAAAGCATGATTTGATTATGTCATAATGTATCTGCATGGGGTGGCTATTTTTGGTTAACGGAGGAGTTTCATGGATATCTAACGAAATTTAAAGTCCGCAATACTGTTTTCAGTGCACTGCACCAGAGATTTGAGGAGATTGGGCGATTTATCGCATTTTTACTAGTAGCTTGTCTGCATTTTTTACCAACAATTTTATCTTCATACTGTTATTGGTGGTTTTAACCAAAACGGGTTGAAGCTCTTACTGTTTTGGAGTTCGGATGACGAGTTCTAGGGAACTCGTGGTGTGTAGCAGATGAATGGGTAGGATTATTGCATTGAATAATTTAGCATACCATATTCATATGTAGTAAAGCCATGCAAATTGGTTGAACTATGTAATAATTGTATGTCTATTTGATTGATTAAATGCTTATAAAGTTTAGACTCACACTAGGCTTTTTAAGCTCACCCCCTAGTTTACTCTTTGTAGATAACCCTTATAACTAGGATCAGATTGGGCACACGAAAGTCTCAATTTGGATTTTCTAGCATTATTTTTTTAATTACTCTATTTATTTTTGGTATAATCTTAATTTGGGACTGTAGTTCTTATTTAAGTATGGATTGTGGAATATGATATTTTTAAAGGAGATTTTTGCATGCATAAGTTTTGACAAAAACTGAACGAATTTAAAAATCCACTCAATAAACAATAAAAATATAAAGTTTTCTATGAAAATCAAATGTGATAATTTTTCCACCACATAACGGTAATACAAAGGTTTTAAATGGGATTTTCCGACATAAAACTAAGCTTTATTTCAAAGGACACAAGTATTTAATAAATTGAACTTAACATTGGATGACCTAACAAACGGTGTTTTTACTTTATGCAACCATACTAAGTTTTTCGAGAATTAAACAAAATAGTGATTTTACAACTGGACGTTTGTAACTCTTTGGTTTGTGCAAGTGGACACAGTCGTTACCAAGTAATAAGTAAGTATCGAGTTATCGTCTCCACAGGGATTGTATTTGTGCTAAGTCACTTAATTTGTAATATTATATTAACAATTTGAAAAATAAAAAAATATAGTTGAGAAGTGGTATAAACTAGATGCAATGATCCCTAATGTAAATTATCCTAATATGCAGATTATATGAATGAAATAGATTTTAGCAAAATTTTACACAATTTGCAACAATTATAACATAAATAAACTAGGACAATTACTTTAATTAAACTTAATTTATTATCATCGTGCTTAATAATATTCGAAAAAACATTCCATGGCAACTCGATCTTTCATGAGTTTGGAAACCAAATTAGGTCCTTTCAGAATCCTTTACTTAATAAATACGCATTTTACTGATCCTTATTTACTAAGGGTTTCTTAGCAATCGTGTGAGGTAACAGGGATGTGTTAGATTTGAAACAATTTAATCACACAAATCTAAAAGCTAGCATATAACAAAGCCTGCTTAGGGTTGTTATGCAACCTACAATTTAATCGGGTTAGGATCTAAATTGAACATGCATATTTCAATTATGCGTCCATTAGTCGTCGTCTGGTTAGGATCGCTCAGCTAATTCAGGTGCATTTCAATCACGTATGAATGAAATACAGACTTGATTTTAATTGAAAACATGATCGATTGAGGCACAGATATTATAAGCATGAATCAAATAAATATTATTTAATTAAAATAATCATCTTAGCTTAAATAAAATTAAGCTATCATTGTTGTAAACAGGAAAAAAGAACTCATAGCAAACATCTTTAAATTAAATTAAAGAAAAGAAAGATAAAACTCAATTCAGAGTGGCTGTCACCCAAGACTCTAACTGACGAGGCTCCTTTGCTTCTTTGCGTTGCTCCTTTGCTGATGGCTCTCCAAGGTGGCCGACCAAGGGCTCTTTAAGAGGCTAATTTGCTAAAATCCTTATGCAAGGATGATGATAGGCGTGACAGCTAAAAGAGCTGAGAGAGAGGATGAGAAATGAGAGGGATGAGTGATGAATGAAAAAGTGAGAAATGAGCTCTTATTTATAGGTGAGGCAAGGGAGCTAGTTTGCTAAAAATGGGAGTGTCCATCCTTTGAAACCTCCTCCAAGAGTGGTCGGCCATGAATTGAGGAAATGTGGCTGATTTTTCCTTGATTTTTGGTCAATTTGAATGCCACAACAACTCAGGACTAAGACTCGGTCTCCAACAAATCTTCAGGTAAATCTCTAATTTCTTCAACTCTTCAAGGGTCTTGTATAATTAACCAAAAATTGGTTTATAATAAGCCATGTGCAGTAGAAAATTGGATTGACTTGGTCCCCACTTTGGACGGTTTTGCAATTAGAAGAAAACTCTCAGACCTGTCAAAAATAGTTGATAGTTTAGAGAACCAAATGAATTAATTTAACCATTTTAATTAATCAATTTACTTAAGTAATTAAACTCAATTTTATTAATGAAATATTTAAAATGAATTATTAAAATATAACATTATATTTTATTATTTAATTTAATCATGAATGACCCACTTTACAGCTTAAAAATATAATATGCTTAAATTAATATAAAATAAGTCATTTTATGCATGAAAACTATATAATAAAACATAAAATCACATTTTAATAATTTCTATTCCTAATTTCATATTTTCACATATTCCATTAATATATTAAACAATTACTTGGTTTTAACAACAATTTTAAGTAGAAAGGTGATGAATTATATAGGAAAAATCCTATATATTTTTTCGTTTACACACCCCCAAACTTAAATCATTGCTCGTCCCGAGTAATGTTCATGCACAACACAAGGTCTTGCTAAGGCAAATTTTGCTAAGAGTGTAAGTAGCATCAATCTTCGTCTCATAATCATGCATCAACAAATTCATGCTCATAGATCTTCTTTATTAACAAGTAACTCATATACAAACATTTTGAAAATTTTTTTCTAAGTTTCAAGATATGCCAACATGAATCATAGTTTGCATGTATGTCACAGCCATAGATAATATTCTTCATTCAACACAATTTCTCATCAATCAAGCAAACAATCATAAGGCTTATTTATTATCTTCATATATTGAACTTAATACTTCCTCTCCACTAATACAGGTGACATAATCATCAAATAAATAGGTCTTTTATAAGGTTGTAATGGTGCTTGGTTAAAGGTAGGGATTTTAAGAGATGGGACATTTTGGTTTCAAAAATCTTAACCTTTAACTTGTCCTTGATTTCTTGAAATTCAACTTTTTTCTTCAAGTGAACCTTTGGAAGACCCCCAAACTTATTTTAAACTCAAGCTCATAAATTTTTCCCTTTTGGAACACCACCTTATAAAAATATTTACGACTCAGTTTATAGAAACGAGGTCCAGATACCTCATTTTCTAAAACCACTTGAACTTAGTAAATTGCGTATATAACATAAATTATCAAAACAAAAACCTTTTTAAAACCATATTTGACTCGTAAATATTAAATAATAATATTTATGAACCTACTCGTTGAATTTGGTGGCCCTGAAACCACTGTTTCCAACACCACTAAAAAACGGGCTGTTACAAGCTTCATGGCGGATGATTGCCCATAAACGTGTTATCGTTTATAAGTAATATCATGAAAATAAAATTATAAATATTTAAGTGTAGTATTTACAAGCATACAGGTCAAATTGTAAAGTAGAAATGTTACAACAGAACACCAATAAGTATTTCGAGGGTCGTTCCAAAGGAATTGTAGATTGGAGAAATTAGTATTAAATTAATACAGAAAATAATCACTAATCTAATCGAGTCACGAATTAGTAGTGTTAATCCAAATTAAAATAGTGTTTAAAGTAATTAATTCCTAGTGTCAACAATGCGAGCCTTTAGCCTATGATCGATTAAATCCCTAATTATCTAATTAAATAATTAACTATCCTCAATTGAGTTATTTATCAGCCATAGTTAAGAATACCTTCCAGACTCTTTCTAGGCATATAGATACCCTTCTGGTCTCACCGCTTGGCACAAGTTATACACGATAGCATAACCGGAAGGGGCGTCACTTCCTAATATACTAAGTACTCTTGAATAAACAACCAATTTCAGATAAATAATCACTTAACAGAAAAATCAGTTTATTAATCGAATCATGCAAGATATAAATAAAGTACAATAATCTATTCTAATATTTATACAACGATTAATTGGCCAAATCAACGAAATATAAATAAAAGAATATAATAGAAGATATAAGAGAGTGCTCATAAATATATATATTGAAGTGCGATTCCGAAGCAATCTTTGCTCGCAATTGTCTTCACATCAGAATAGAAAAGTTCCAATTAAGCGAACATGAAAATAAAATACAAAGAAAAATGAATAGGAAAAATTGTTTCTCTAAGCCTGCACATAAATCTCGGTAACCCTAAAGTTACTTATATAGGTAATGGGAAACTTCTTGTCACGACATCGAGTGCTTTCCTGGCCTTGGTAGCTTTGTTGTTCTATCGGGCTCCCTTGTCTCGTGGCTCGATCATCTTTCCTTGTATTCTTGGACTGAATTGACATCCTACAAACTTAAATAGCCCATTAGTCACTCCCGATGCCCAATTCGACCTTACGGGTCATCAAAATGGTAGAAAATGCATAAAAACCTTTATTTTATTAATATTTAATTCTAAACCTGCTAATATTGAAACTGCAATAATTAATTATAAAATGCCAAGAAAAAAAGCTCGTTAAGTGTAGAAATGACCTAAAATAACAACTACATTTGACGTCAAGTCAAATACCCCACACTTAAGTCTTTGCTTTCCCTCAAGCAAACTAAACAAAAACAAAAGTAGAAATAGAAAACAAAACAAACTAAACACAATAAATAAACATGCAAGAAGAGAAAATGTACTTGAACTAGCTTAATACAGGAAATTGGACAGAAACGTTTTAACAAGATAATGCAAATAAACAAATAACTCTAGTATGATACACAATTAACTCACAATTTCCAAAACTAAACAAGTTAGTTGTAACACCTTGAATTTTGGGCTTAGAAGAAATAGATTTTGAACAAGGAAACAATTAAGAGACTGCACATAAATATTTAGTTGTGCAAGGAAGTGACATAAATGAATGTATGCTTCAGTGGTTAAGAGATTTAGGAGTGTTTGGAAGTGTCTGAGAAGTCAAGGGTTCAAGCCTTGGCTTATGCAAAATTTTTATTTTAAGTGAACAAAATCCTTGGATCTAGATGGTAGGTTCTTAAATTATTGTGGTTAAAATATGATACAAAGGAGTTGTTGGTCTAGAGGTAAGGGGCGTGTGGACTGTACATGGGGTCTAATGTTCGAGTGGTGGCGCATCAAAAAGGAAGTATTTATTTTGCTACCTAATTCGTGTGGGTGGTAGAGTTGGATTGAAATACTTCTAAATGGAGTTTGAACAAGTCATAAAGAGAATTGAGGAGGGATATTTGGAGAGATTTGAGGAGAGAATATTGGGATTTGGGGAGGTTGTTGTTGTGGAGAGATATATATCATCCATCTCATTTGTTCCTTGTTCTCGATGGGAGATCGGCGAGGTTTCCAAGGTTATCGTCGCTTTCTCCAACCTGCATTGCTTCCATTCCTAATTGGTGGTGGTCGAGGTCGATTGGCACACATTGCCTAAGAACCAAGGGTGTGATGATCATTGATTTTCGGAATAAGAGTGTTCAAAATGAAGGGAATCTACAAATCAGGTGTGTAACCACCCCACTGTAACTATAGAACAGCAAAAGCTGAAAAGTCGAAATGCGGCGTTTGAGACCACACAAGCGTGCGATCGCTCGTGTGGTAAGCCAAACCTGCGAATCATGGGCAATAGACTGTAAGGGCCTCCATGAGCATTTTCATAGGCTTAGGCCGTAATGGGCCAAGTTAGGCCGAAATGGGCCGTGTGGGCTCGTGGGCCCCACATGGATAAAATCCACTATTTGTGGAAAATATTGGACTAGGCTATGTAGATCTCACAGCCGTGGAAAAATCTGGGTTGAAGAGGCTGCACAAGCGTGTGGGCTCACTTGGGCCGAGTAATGGGCCTTGGGCCTATTTACACTGTTATGACCATTTAGATTACCTGAGTCGCTCGAGGCGACTGCAGACCTTTCAAGAGGTTGATAAATTACCAAAATACCCCTGTAGGGTAAAATGACTGAAATACCCCTGTAGGATAAAATAACTGAAATACCCCATAGGGTAGAATGACTGAAATACCCCCATAGGGTAGAATGACCGAAATACCCCCATAGGGTAGAATGACCGAAATACCCCCATAGGATAAAATGGTCGAAATACCCCCATAGGGTAAAATGACCAAAATACCCTCATAGGGTAAAATAATCGAAATACCCCTATAGGGTAGAATGACCGAAATACCCCCATAGGGTAGAATGATCGAAATACCCCCGTAAGGTAAAATGACCGAAATACCCTCATAGGGTAAAATGACCGAAATACCCCCATAGGGTAGAATGAATTTTATACCCCTAGGAGATGAAATGATTGTTATGGCCTTATGTTATGTATGACTGATTTGCTCTATGATATGTATGACTATGATTGAGCATGACATTTTGCATACACGTATGATATTATGTTACGACATATTGGATGGGGATGGGTTGTTATATTTGGAAGAAGTATACCGTACTGATAAGGTTGCACGGGTTGTCCAAGACGACTGTGGATTTACTGATGGCTATATGCCGTTTATTTTACTGGCAGCTTTGCTGCAATACTATTTAGTGCCACAATCAGTGCTAATCTTGGTGTGTCTGGCTGGCTGAGTCGATTTTATCCCCACATGGTGTGTTTGGCGAGATAGAATTGTAGCAGTTCGAATTGGGGCTAGTCGGAATAGTGGTTTCGGGACCACAAATTAGAAGAGAAAAAAATTTAATTTCATTATATTTTTACGTTCTACGATTTCACAAAATGTTTTCGTGATAATTTCGTTCGAAAATTTTGATGTTTGGGCACTCGATTTAGTCAAAAGGACTAAATTGTAAAAAGTGCAAAAGTTGAGTTCTATTGTTAGAGGTGTTCAATTGTTATGAAATTTTAAATTGGAGGTCTTTATATGGTAATTAGACCATTGGTTAAGTTGGTGGACAAAAAAGGGTATGGTTAGGCATGCTTCCAAAGTTTTTCATTCAGGGCATTTTGGTCATTTAGTTATTAAAATGAATTAAAAACAAAATTAAAAGCTAATTTTTGCCCATCTTCAACCCGTAGGCTGAAAATTGCATGGAGAAACCATGGATAGAGTTTTTCAAGCTTCCAAGCTCGATTGTAAGTCCGTTCTATCCCCATTTTTAATGATTTTTACGTTTTTGAAATCATCGTAACAAGATTTACCTATTTTTACCATTATTTTGAACTAGGGTTTGTGTTTAAAAATTTACCCATGAATGATATGCATGTATTTTGATTCTTTATGGAAGAATATGAATGTTTGGAGTGTGAT
The DNA here is from genome assembly GCF_007990345.1 of Gossypium hirsutum. Lineage (NCBI taxonomy): Eukaryota > Viridiplantae > Streptophyta > Magnoliopsida > Malvales > Malvaceae > Gossypium > Gossypium hirsutum. The sequence goes on along the minus strand of NC_053448.1, from coordinate 25,591,224 downwards.
AAACAATTTGTACTAAGTAATTTTCGATGAAAATGCCTAAAAGGATTAATTTGTAAAAGTTATAAATATGTCACAAGTGTGTGAATAAGTGAGTATTGTGGACTGCTATAGTTATGAAAATGGTTTAGCTAGGCCTAAAATGTAAGGAAATTGAATAAAAATTATTTTACGAGCCTAGGGGCAAAATCATAATTTTGTAAAACTTTAGGGGCAAAATTGTAATTTTTCCAAAAATATGATTTTTGGACTGGAATGAATAGTGTGAATGTTATATAAGTTAAATGTATCATTATAAATCAAGAAAGACGAGAGATTGAAATTTATCGATAAAAACAAAAGTGAGAAAAAGGGAAAAATTCCCGAATGAAACTTGAATAAAAAGGGATACGAATGAAGTGATAGAAATGATCACATGTGTGGCGCGGATTGTGTGTAGGCCACTATGTAAAAGTGAAAGTGATGGTCACGTGTGTAGTACTATGTGCAGGCTACTACGTGCACCAGAATGATAGGTCGCATGTGTAGTACTATGTGCAGGATACTATGCGTACCGGATAGTTCCAATCACGTGTGTAGTACTAGGTGCAGGCTACTACGTGTACGGGATGGTAATGGTCACATGTGTAGTACTACGTGCGAGCTACTATGTGAATCGAACATCATTGATTAGTAATGTGGTTGTTATGGGCTGATTCCACCAGACATCATTGATCAATAAGGTGGTTGCTATGTGCTGAATCCACCGAGTATCTGTTATTATTTTGAAGTGTTCATCGAGAAATCGACTAAGTGTAATTGAATAATGAATATAGCTGTGGAATTGAATTGAATATTGACTTAGAAATGGAAAAGTGAATTTTGAATTAAATTGTGATTGAAAGTGAAAAAGTGAAATTATGAAAGAGTACATTTAGCAATAAAACAGATTAGACAGAAACAGTTGTGTGAATTTGAAAAATCACCAAAAATGGTGGAGGTTGAATTAGAGGCTGAATAATATATGAAATTGAAGTTGAATAGGTTTATTTTCACATAAAAGAAACAGAGCAAGCAAAAGAGTTATATATTTTGAGATATTTGAAGTTTAGTTAGACAGAGTCAGAATGAGTTCGGAATCCCCTATTCTAACTTTGGAAAATTGCCAAAAATTTTACAAGAACAATTATGGGATAAAGTTTATATTTTTAGAATCCTCAATGAATATATTTTCAAGAGAAACAAACAGAAACAATATCCAAATTTTGTACAATGAGATAATTAATATTTAGTGAAGAGAGGGTAGAACTGTCAAGTAGTGAAACAGGGGAAACTTTAAAGAATAAACTGTACTATTTGGCTAAACCAAAAATTCTGAAAATTTTATGGTAAGAAGATATGTGAATTTAGTTTCAGGGAAATTTTACAGATCTTAATTTAGAGTTATGTAGCTCTGAATAAAAATAATTTAGTGACTCTGACTCAAATAGACAACTTTGAATATACATGTGAGTGAATAGTAAAATTGTAGTTAATGGTGTTTAAGTGTGTTATACACATTAAGGATATGGAATGGAGAGGAGGAGGAGGAAAGTTGGAAGAACATATGAATGATTTTGTGTATAATTGGCCATATGCTTGATTATAATCGATAAACGATTGAAAAGAAATGATGTTTATAATTGTGCACTATTAGTTATAGTAAAAGTTCATGTGAGAAAATAAAGTTTCATAGTATGTGTATGTGGTATAATTGGTATATGATTTGGTATGTAGCAATGTCAGAAATGGTTTATGAATTAACTCATGTTGATAAGTTTGATACATAAAAAAAGTGTGGTGCTTATCCATGTTTATAATGCTTATACTATATGTTAATTTGGCTAGCATGTTTGGTGTGTATGCTTAGGCTTTGGCCGAGTTGTGGCTGGATTACGCCACATTAAATTTATTAAATTATGCATTGAGATGGTAAATCTCTAAATGGAAATATGCTTGTGATCATAAAAAGGTTGTAAGGTTTAAAGTTTGTAATCTTTATTAAAATGGTTTATCATGTGGTTAGTCTTCAAAAAGACTAGGTTGCGACTATGATTGAGTGTAATGTTTATATCTTGTGTGATATGCATAGGAAACAGGAGTGGAAAGAAAATGAAATACTAGGTTCATGCTTGAAGTGTAAAATGATGCAAAAAGGGGACGTTAAGTTAAACGATAAATATGTATTAGTATTGAACTTAATGAAATTGAATTGTACGTGAATTAAATAGAAATTTCAAATGATATGATTTGAATTAAATGAATTATTGTGGTGTTGAAATGTATATTGGATTGAGAAATTGAATTGAATCGTGAACATGAGAATCATGAATTAAATGAAATGGAAATGAAGTATTGAATTGCATGAGTATGTATTGGGTCTCAGAAGCCATATTTGTTACAAATATAGTATTTTGAAGTTATAATGTGAAGATTTATAAAAGCATGTTAAAAATTTGAAGAGTTTAAATTTGAATGAAATTTTATAATTCGGTTTAACATGTTTATAAGTGTATGTGTTCTAGTAATGCCTCGTACCCTATTCCGACGTCGAATACGGGTAAGAGGTGTTACAATGTGACATCACCAGATTTGATCATAATGTTTAGACCGGATTTGGGGTGTTACATTTAGTGGTATTAGAGCTACGATTTAGTCAGTTCTCGGACCGAACGTAGCATATGTGAGTCCAGCTATACATGCCATGTTATGACTCGTGATGGTGTGATATCTCCGGGCTCTAATGAAATTATTTTGTTAAGATAGATATGATTTTCAACCGAGCTATTTTCGATAATGCTGAAAATGATATTGACATAAATGAAATATGCTCACGTTATGTTGGAATTTGGAAAGGTAAGAATAAAAATTCGTGATATGTATGTGTTCATGTATTAAAAGAGATGATCATAAGTTGAAAAAAAGAAGAAGAAAAAAACGAAATGAAAGTTTATGTTGTGATAAGCTCATCCAAGTATGTTGGTGATTACATGATGCTATGTGCTCAACATATTTGATTAAGTGAATATGGTAAGCGAATTTACTTAAATAGATGGAATGTGTGTTTATGTACATCTGCTTGAATAAGTGAAATCAGTACATTCATATGATAGAATCTTATATTTAATTGTTAAATTAGAGGTAATATGATGTTTTGTTTTATGTCTTTATTATTGAACCATGAATATTATAATAGTATAAAAACTGAATTAGAAGATTAAATTGAGTAGAACGCAGGAATGAGTACTTTCGTTTAGTGATATGTGATGAATTGACGAAAAAGACGATGGTTGGACCATGGCAACATGTGATATGTGATTTCCGTATAAGATCATATCCGGGATATGACATCGTTGTGATATGTGCTACTGTGTAAGACCATAGATAGGCTATGGCTTCAATATGTAAATATGTGTAAGACCATAGTTGGACTATGGCATAGAGAAAACGAAGTACTCAATTCTGTAAGACGTTCTCTAATTGAATAAATGTCGGTAAGTAAAATGGAAGCTAAGTATTGAAATTTAATTAGATATTAATATTGAGCTCGAGTAAGTAAATTCATTGTGGGAAATTGTGGGTGACAGAAAATATTCATAATTAATAGATGTGTTAATTTGCTTGGAATGAACTACGTGGTTATGATGGTATTACATTGATGATGAATGCAAAGTCATATATATATGTATCTATGAGAGCAAGTTAGAAGCTTTATGACCTCACCATCACCCCCTTATCAGTACTGTTTTATGATGAAAATTATCTTCATGAGACAGATATGTTTTTCAACTGAGTTAATTCTGATAGTATAGAAGTAAACACTTAAATGTTAGAGTGAAAATGTATTGATTATGAGTTGAAACTCATAAGGTATGGATCAAAGAGTATAACATTTTGTTATTGATAAATGTTATAATTATATGAGCACATGAGTTATGATATTTGGATTATGATGCTATATAGAAATTAGTAATGAATTGGCTATTTGTGATAGTACGTATTATGCGCATTTATGTGTAAGATAAGTTTGAGGCTTTAGTACACTCACCCCCCATATCAGTAAAATGTTAAAATTAAATTTGTAAGATTTTGGTTGAGTAAGCTTACGAGTGTAGTGTTACAGAAGTTTGTGTACGGAAGATTAATAATGTGGTCGGAAAAGTGAATGAATTAGCAAATGAAGACAATATAAAAAGAGAGATATTGGATAGTTCTGAAACTACTCAGATTATGCAAAGTTACTGTCACAAAAGAAGTTAAATCCGATTAAATGATTTATTCAGGTAAGTTATTTAAAGAAAGAATTAACCGGATGTTTTTCTGGATTGATTTCTGTTAGTAAAGAGATAATGTGAAAATTCTGATGACAGAATTAGACAATTGAGTAATGTTTGTATTGTATTAATAGCTGAGTACAGTAGCTATAATGGGGTAATTACTATGATTCCTTTCAGACATTCTGGGTGTACAATTATCCTCAGAGGTATATGTGACTGTTTAGTTTCGAAAAGAATTCTTATCGTATGAGAACATTAGCTAAACATATTAATAGATGAAAGAATTATTGGTTTGTTTGGGTTATGTTCGACATCGCCATGTCTTTTTCTGGTATTTATTCCTTTGTGTGAATATGAAAATCGATGGTAAAGTCTGAGTGAGGCTAATATTTTGTTTCTACTACTTATTGTTCTATTAAATATACATGAAGATTATATTGCTTCTGTTACTTTGGATTCCATTAATTATGAGGGACATTGATCTTTCTAGACATTTTTTTTTATCATCGGAATGGATATCATTCTATATGGATTGTAATTTTTCGATACTTTGTGTAGCTTCAGATGCTGAAATATCGCTATCCTGATTTTCTTATGAATCTATGTGATTATCTATAAAATATATGAAAGTCCAAAATCATGTGTGAATTTGAAATGTACTGTGTGGAAGCAAATCATTAATCTACTATCTGGTAAGATTTTCGAGGATGAAAATCCCTAAAAGTGCAAAAGTTAAGTTCTATATGTTAGAGGTGTTCAATTGTTATGAAATTTTAAATTGGAGGTCTTTATATGGTAATTAGACTATTGGTTAAGTTGGTGGACAAAAAAGGGTATGGTTAAGCATGTTTCCAAAGTTTTTCATTCAGGGCATTTTGGTCATTTAGTTATTAAAATGAATTAACAACAAAATTAAAAGCCAATTTTTGTCCATCTTCAACCCTAGGCCGAAAATTGCATGGAGAAACCATGGCTAGAGTTTTTCAAGCTTCCAAGCTCGATTGTAAGTCCATTCTATCCCCGTTTTTAATGATTTTTACGTTTTTGAAATCATCGTAACAAGATTTACCTATTTTTACCATTGTTTTGAACTAAGGTTTGTGTTTAAAAATTTACCCATGAATGATATACATGTATTTTGATGCTTTATGGAAGAATATGAATGTTTGGAGTGTGATAAACAATTTGTACTAAGTAATTTTCGATGAAAATGCCTAAAAGGATTAATTTGTAAAAGTTATAAAATATGTCACAAGTGTGTGAATAAGTGAGTATTGTGGACTGCTATAGTTATGAAAATGGTTCAGCTAGGCCTAAAATGTAAGGAAATTGAATAAAAATTATTTTACGAGCCTAGGGGAAAAATCATAATTTTGTGAAACTTTAGGGGCAAAATTGTAATTTTTCCAAAGTATGATTTTTGGACTAGAATGAATAGTGTGAATGTTATATAAGTTAAATGTATCGTTATAAATCAAGAAAGACGAGAGATTGAAATTTATCGATAAAAACAAAAGTGAGAAAAAGTGAAAAATTCTCGAATGAAACTTTGGAATAAAAAGGGATACGAATGAAGTGACAGAAATGATCACATGTGGCGTGGATTGTGTGTAGGCCACTATGTAAAAGTGAAAGTGATGGTCACGTGTGTAGTACTATGTGCAGGCTACTATGTGAACTGAACATCATTGATTAGTAAGGTGGTTGCAATGTACTGATTCCACCAGACATCATTGATTAATAAGGTGGTTGCTATGTGCTGAATCCATCGAGTATTTGTTATTATTTCGAAGTATTCATCGAGAAATTGACTAAGTGTAATTGAATAATGAATATAGGTGTGGAATTGAATTGAATATCGACTTAGAAATGGAAAAGTGAATTTTGAATTGAATTATGATTGAAAGTGAAAAAGCGAAATTATGAAAGAGTACATTTAGCAATAAAACATTTTAGACAGCAACAGTTGTGTGACTTTGAAAAATCACCAAAAATGGTGGAGGTTGAATTAAAGACTGAATAATATAAGAAATTGAAGCTGAACGGGTGTATTTTCACATAAAAGAAACAGAGCAAGCAACAGAGTTATATATTTTGAGATATTTGAAGTTTAGTTAGACAGAGTTAGAATGAGTTTGGAATCCTTTATTCTGAATTTGGAAAATTGTAAAAAATTGTACAAAAATAATTATAGGATAAAGTTTATATTTTTAGAATCCTCAGTGAATCTATTTTCAAGAGAAGCAAATGGAAACAGTATCTGAATTCTGTACAATGAGATAATTAATTTTTAGTGAAGAGAGGTTAGAACTGTCGAACAATGAAACAGGGGAAACTTTAAAGAATAAAATGTATTATTTTGCTAAACTAAAAATTCTGAAAATTTTATGGTAAGAAGATATATGAATCTAGTTTCAGGGAGAATTTACAGATCTTAATTTGGAGTTTTTTAGCTCCGGGTGAAAATAATTTAGTGACTCTGACTCGAATAGACAGCTTTGAATATACATGTGAGTGAATAGTGAAATTGTAGTTAATGGTGTTTAAGTGTGTTATACACATTAAGGATGTGGAATGGAGAGGAGGAGGAGGAAAATTGGAAGAACATATGAATGATTTGTGTATAATTGGTCATATGCTCGATTATAATTGATAAACGATTGAAAAGAAATGATGTTTATAATTGTGCATTATTAGTTATAGGTAAAGTTCATGTGAGAAAATAAAGTTTCATAATATGTGTATGTGGTATACTTGGTATATGATTTGGTATGTAGCAATGTCAGAAATGGTTTATGAATTAACTCATGTTGATAAGTTTGATACATAAAAATAATGTGGTGCTTATCCATGCTTATAATGCTTATACTATATGTTAATTTGGCTAGCATGTTTGGTGTGTATGCTTAGGCTTTGGCCAAGTTGTGGCTGGATTACGCCACATTAAATTTATTAAATTATGCATTAAGATGGTAAATGTCTATATGGAAATATGCTTGTGATCATAAAAGGGTGGTAAGGTTTAAAGTTTGTAATCTTTATTAAAATGGTTTATCATGTGGTTAGTTTTCAAAAAGACTAGCTTGCGACTATGGTTGAGTGTAATGTTTATATCTTGTGTGATATGCATAGGAAACAGGAGTGGAAAGAAAATGAAATACTAGGTTCATGCTTGAAGTGTAAAATGATGCAAAAAGGGGACGTTAAGTTAAACGATAAAAATGTATTAGTATTGAACTTAATGAAATTGAATTCTACGTGAATTAAATGGAAATTTCAAATGATATGATTTGAATTAAATGAATTATTCTGGTATTGAAATGTATATTGGATTGAGAAATTGAATTGAATCATGAACATGAGAATCGTGAATTAAATGAAATGGAAATGAAGTATTGAATTGCATGAGTATGTATTGGGTCTCAGAAGCCCTATTTGTTACAAATATAGTATTTTGAAGTTATAACGTAAAGATTTATAAAAGCATGTTAAAAATTTGAAGAGTTTAAATTTGAATGAAATTTTATAACTCAGTTTAACACGTTTATAAGTGTATGTGTTCTGGTAATGCCTCGTACCCTATTCCGGCGTCGAATGCGGGTAAGGAGTGTTACAATGTGACATCGCCAAATTCGGTCATAACGTTTAGACCGGATTTGGGGTGTTATAGGAGTGGTGTGTAGAGGCTGGATTTGGTAGGATTTCTAACTGCATATCTGCATTGATTAATGATTTTGTACTATTACTGCATCGATTAATGGTATTACATACTGTTCACTGCATGACTGATATATGTTATTGTTATGGGCCAAGGCCCCACTGATAATATTACTGAAATTGGGCAAAGGCCCTTCTGATTACTAGCATTGTGATGGGCTCAAGCTCAATTGTTTACTGTTACAAGAAAGGGCTTAGGCCCACACTGAACTGGACTGTTACTGTAACGGGCTCTGGCATAAACTGCATTTATCTACTGTTTAATTGACTGTTGGCTTATAGGGCAATTACACACTGAGTTTTCGTAAACTCACCCCTCTGTTTAATTGTACAGGTAATCCCCAGTTGTAGGCGGGTCGGTGCTGTGAAGGACTCGGAGGTGGCCGCACCACTGCAGCTGATCTACATTGCTTTTAAATAAATTTAAAGTTTATGTTGGGTTTTGCTTACTTATTTTAAACTGCTAGATTAGTAGGAGACGAATTTTCAAAATAATAACTGTTTGGAAAGCCATGAAACTTAAACAGTAGAGTTTTCAAAAGCTTCCGTGATTTAAGATCAACCTTTTATAACAATAGCAGATAACAAGGCACACGTTTTGACTAGATGTTTGTTAAATACTAATACAGGGGTTTTTTAATTTGGAAACGAATTTTACCAACGTGTTCAATTTTCGCTAAACACCTCAGTGTGACACTGCCAGATTCGGTCATAACTCCAAGGCCGGGTTTGGGGTGTTACATTAGTTCAATAAATTACAAAGTAAATAAATAAAAGAATACCAAGTGTAGGTTTCCATCAAAACAAATATACATATATACAATTATGTTCAAATGAATATAAGTGGTAAAAATATCAAAACATGGCACAATGTCATCCATATAAAGTATTACCTAAGTCATATAAGACTTTTCGGCTTGTAACGTTCTGCGGCTTAAGTTGGTTTCGGATTTCAAAGAACAAGGTCAACAAAACAGGTTAAGCACGATACTAGTTTGGCATATTATATTGTCCTCAGTACTCCCCCAATTTCGAATAATCTCACCACCTTATATCCATTGCTCTCATCTTCCTTATTTCTCCATCACTAAGGTCTTGTATAGTATTCATGGGTCTAGTCCAATCTATCAGTCTAGTCAGTCACATATATGTCTCTATCTTTTAGAAGTCATATGCTCCGATGCCCAAGACAAAGCATCTTCCGAATTGGACTTGGTAGACGACATATTAGTCTTTCAATCGGTTTGCTCATTTTTTATTAGACTAATGACATATTTAGATCCGTCTACTAATATAAGTTGTCTTTTTGTATTACGATCCAACCACGTAATACCGCTTAGCATTTGTTAAACATTAAACAATCAGTGATCAATATTTGCTTCTATTTTGCTTTGCGTGCAAAAACCATATAATGACAATTATACAATATATATTAATGTAATCAATGAATTTTTTTATTAACCAATCTATTCGAAAAAATTACATGTTTACAAACGAAAATACTACACTTAGGGCACTAAATCCAACAACTATGAACTAAGAGAGAGCCTCAATAGGGTTAACATCTAGGTGAGTTGTTGTTTGAGTACTAGGATGACAAGTTTGATTTGTAGGAAGTTTTGTGTTGGCGAGGTTGTTGTCGACCGTTGAAATGGAGGAGTTGGTGGGATTGGTGTTGTTGGTTGGGTTAGGTGGTTGTAGGTAGCATAATTCTAAATCCGAGACATTGTTAGGTGCACGCTCCCCGCACCTAACTGTTGATACAGGGTACAACAAGGGAGGAGAGTAAGGAGGTAGGGAAGAGTAGGTTGTAGTTTTGTGGAGATTGATTCCCCTAAAGAGGGGGAGAGCCGAAATAGGAACAAGAGGACAAACTGATTGCAAGAAGATTTTTATAGGAGAGGCCCTCTTTTCTACTAGTGCGATGTGACAGATCATTACAAAGGAAGTTATCATCATTTGATACATGAAGGGCGCACACTATGGGGCTCATTCTGTTATGCATTCAATCAATACAAGGTTGTTATGCTTATCTAAATCTCTTAAGATTTTTATATTCAAGTAGGTCTCATTTGAAAAGTGATCATACTAAAAAAGCGGGTGGTTAACCATTAAAAAAACGAGGATTTGGGGCCATTTGTATATCGCAGATGGTGGAAAGTGGGGGTTAATGCACCCTTATCCAGAACGGGTGGCCGAGGAAAGCACTTTCTCAAGTCAAGTCAGCAAAGGGTCTACTGTTTACGCTGTTGATACATTTCTCAATGGCGGAGGTGTATGAAATGTTCCATAAAAAGCAAAGCTTTGGAGTAAATTTACTAATGACGTTACGAAAAGTAAGTATTCGAGAGTTATATGAAAACTAGGATCCTCATGTATGATCCTACTTTTATTATTAAAACTAGCATAATCTTTAGTTTAAAATGAACATATTTATGATCAAGGAATTATATCGGTTTAGTTGCGTTTTGGGAACGAAATTATTTGTTAAGTACTTGACATTTAACTGTTCACATGCTACCTGTTGTCTCTAGTTTATCTCTACTTACACCGCAAACCAAGTTTTGAATTAGCCGGTTTTAAAGTAGACATAAATTAAACACGTCTTCGGAACCATGCAGCAACCAACGACAGCTCAAATTTTTGAATTTAAAAGTTTTTATTTTTGGGGAAAAACGAGACATCATCACATATATTAAATAAAATTATTAGATTGAATTATATATGCCAAAATTATTTTTATTATAAGAATGCTTTAAATTAAACTGAACTTAATGTATAGTGCATATAAATGCGAGACAAATATATATTAAAGATTTAGCTACTAAATTTTAGGGTAACTTTCAGGTTGAAAAACTATTCTTAATGTCAACGAAAATTGGAGATTAATTAGAAAAGAATAGAAGAAACGAAAAAGCAAAAATAAAAATAAAAAATTCAACAATTACTACTCTTTTAATTTATCCTTCCTTGTTAAAGACGATATTACTAAAAAAATAATTAGAAATCCTAAATATAAATATCAAAAAAATATTTTATTATTAACTTTGAATTCTAATTTAACTTCAAATATTATTCAAACTCGATCGAGCTTCTCCATTTAACACAAGAAGAACAAGCTAGCAAAACTCTAATATTTTTTTAAATAAAAAGAAGGAAAAAAAGAAAAAAAAAAGACTCAGTGGAAGTGGAAGTGGAAGTGGAATAAACTGAGAAGCCGCAGGCTTTGATACTAAAGAGCTACCGAATTAATTTTGTGAGGAACTTCGAAAAATCCTAGCCCTGAATATATTGAAGAATGCAGTTGGCAGAACTATAGACAGGAATATCTTACATCTTGTCATCAACATATGAAAAGCTACATAAAAAAGAAGGGGAATGTAAACAGAAAATAGCTTTAAAAAAAACTAGAGAGCAAGATATAGAAAAGGGTCTTTCATATCATTATATGTATGAAAATAAATACAATCTATTGAAAAGAAGGGAAGAAGAAAAATGCAACATCAATACCATGAATCATCCATCATCATCCTCGTATGAATAGCATGAGAATTAAAAGCCAGATTCTCTTGCAGGGATACAAAGATAAGGAGATGGGGAGATGGGCTCTTCTTCGTGTAAGTTGTTTGTTGCTTTTCCTTTTTCTTAGAAACTATAGGACTGCTTAACATAGATCACTTAACCAAAAGAAGTATATAAATACGATGATGAGAATAATCTAAAACTAAGCACCGAAAACCATAACTTTTACAATTGCCTGGCTCCATCCTGTCTGCCTATTTTGTTTTTCTATTCTATGAAGCAATGTTATCGTAACTGGTCTGTACTGAGATAGACAAAGAAAGAGAAAGAGTTTACATAAGATTGCAGTCTTGAAGCTTTAATGTTGGTTGTATCCAAGTGGATTACAAAGGGAAATATGAATGGAAGGGTAATCTGGTCTCATCAGTCCCCATTATAGAGAAATGGGTGGTTGAGAAAGCTGAGAACTGCTTGTTATCTGGAGCCATATTCTTAATCTTTTCCCTTTGAGGCCCTCCCCCAACCCCACCAAAAGAAAAAGTCTGGTGGCTTCAAAGAGAGAATAACAGGTATGAAGTATGAAGTTTGAGAGAGGACATGGAGATGGGGTTATAAAAGAGGCACCCAGCTGAGCTGCCTTGAACGGGGAGGAACTAGGAAGATGAATGAAAGAGAGGCAGAATAAGGGCAGTTTTATGCATGCGGGGGAATAAACTTTTTTCGAGGGACCAACGCCAACGCCAAAGCCGAAGCCTAAGCAATTGCTTTTTGGGGGATTGTTGGCTTTAGGTGGCCTGGCCGGTGAAAGAGCCCTTTCAACTTACCCTTTGGTCTGTTTTTTCTGGTAAGATATGTCAAACTCTCTTTCATTGTCTTTGCTACTTATTTTATTTTTAGGTCAAGTTTTATGGGAAACCGATTTCCTTCTAATGCATTTAAAATTTGAATTTCAAATATATATTTTAACAACTTCATAAGCTATATTTATATTTTTAACTTATTTTATTACTTAAAGTTTAATTATATTCACCGGTTTATATTTTAGAAATATCAAAAAATATATCAAAAAAATTTAAAATTTTAATTAAACATTTAGAAAATTTTGGGATAATATAGGAAAAGAGAAATGAATAACAAAACAAAGAAAAGAAAAAAGCTCAAACATCATGGCTAAGTCGAGCAAGGTTACTTTTTTTATCATTTATAATTTATTTTAAAAAGTTTACTTATTTTTTATTTTTATAGTTTCTTTTACATATTTTTAAATTTTTAAAATGTTTTTTAAAGTTTTTAATTCATGTGATGCCAGGTTATTATTTACATAAGCAAAAAAGCCACATAACGCATTTAGGTTCTATAAGGCCTCCCATCTTTTTAAACGTTATTAACTCGAAAACCTAAATTGTCGAAATTAAATTTGAAGTATTAAAATGACTAAAAGAATTTAAATACTGAAGTAAAAAATTTGATATAATTCAAAGGTAAAATAGTAAATAATTAACATTAATCTTGAGTTTAGCTATTGAAGCCTTGGCATCATTGACAAAGGTGAAGGCCCCGGGTTCAAGACCTATAATGTGAATCATATGCATGAGTTTATGAGTTTCATCATGTGTGGATCTTAGTTTTGTTAGTGCAGTTTGTTGACTTGTACCAATTTCTGGTCTATTTATATTATTTCGTGATTACTTGTAATACTTTATAAAAAAAACACTAATCTCAAATTTAAACTTTTGATCCCTTCCTATTGTAATGATTTGATTCTATTTCGTGGTTACTTGTAATACATCATAAAAAAAAACAATAATCTTGAGTTTAACCTTATAACAACTATTGTTAATAAGTAGTATTATATTTTTTTGAAACGTATAATTATTAGAATCAGTTATGATTATTGCTAGTGAAAAATGTTTTAGAAAATGTTATATAATACTAATATTTGTTTGGAATTATGGTTAAAATTCTTCTAATATCTAGATGATACGAATTCAAATCATGACACTCTTTTTCCTCATTTCTTTCAATTTCATTATTTGACATATTGTAAAACCATTAAATTGGTATTTTTATTGGTTAAATTATATGGGGTTATTAGGAAAATTTATCAAAGTGTAAATGAGTCTTGGATCAATTAAACTAGCTTATCATTAAATTAATATTATTTAACGTCACATCAAATGTAATCGCATATTTTTAATTAATATAGGTAATGCAACACAAAATGATAATAATAGCGACAATGATGTATGATTTGTAATGTTGACTTAATCCAACTTGAAAGATAGGTTGCATTTTGGTCGTTTATACCTAAGGATTTCAATTTTGAAAAAAAAAAGGGATTCAAAGTTAACATGTATAACTAGAATGCAATAGAATTATAAGTAAAATTTAAATTTATTCTTAAAATTTGTATTTATATAAGAGGAACAGAATTGTCTAAGTTTTAAACTCAAAATTATGTGAATGCTAACAACATAAGCCTTTCCAAATGGCTAATTGATAAAAATTCATCAAATTAAAATTATTGTAGTATATCTGCAAGTTTCTAAACATAAAAATAAAAATAAAAGATACAAAATTATTTTTGTGATAGAAGTAGATTTCATAATCATAAAAAATAGCCTCTTTTCTAAATAAACAACTACATTTAATCTTATACTTTCGTTAGTAGTTTATTTTTACTGAATTAACATCATTGATTAACTAATTACAGACATAAACCCTAAATTAAGACTGACAATAATATAAATTTGAAAACTACACAAACATTGCATTCTTTTTCCTAGTAATTAAGTTGGGGAATAAAAATTGAAATCCTGTCGTCTTGCAAACAAATATGATCTATTTAAGGTGGTTGATAGGGAAAAAAGCACAAGTAAATAAATAAAATATGAACCAATTCATTTGACATTTCCAACATTAATTAAGCAGCACAGGATTGAAAAGATAGGTGAGAGGCTTGATGAGATGATGCAAAACCTGCCCAAAGAAATTTATAACTTTATATACTATATATACTATATTTATTTCCTTGAAATCCAAGTAAAATGACATTGTTTCTCGGTTTCATTATGATGTTCTAATCTTTTTGCATCTAAAAATAGAAAAAGTGAACATTTAATCCCCACGGTATTATTTTATTTTATAAATAATTTTAAATTTTGATAGGTGTTTTTTTTTAATATTTATTTTTAATATGCCTAATCCCCGTTTAATTTATAGAGAGTGTACCAAATAATTTTTTATATATATGAAAAGGATTACTGCACATTCTTATTTTGTTTTTATGCTTATTAATATGGTTAAGATTGGGTTAAAAATGATTAGATTTCCATTTGGGGTACGGGAAGATTTGGATAAAGGAAAATGCAATTCTAATTAATCTAATCATACTAATCATATTTGTTACTTAATAAATAAATATTAATATTAAAACAATTATTTTATAGAATTTTTTAAACTTCACCAACAAAACAATAAAATTATTATACATATTTTTTTTATAATGTTAGAATATAAAGGACTAACTCTTATTATTTTATATTAAAATAAAAATGCCGCAACACGAAGACAACCAACCTTTTCCTAATTGACAGTGACATGGATATTCAAGTGCTGTGCCTTAGACGTCAATGATCCTCTTTATTCAAAGGAAGCCATCATCATTTATCAAAAACCTTCATAATATATATATTGCAACTTGAAAACGATATTACCTTTTCTAGAAGCCCTCTTTTTTCTTTTCTTTTTTAATGAGATTGCTAAAGCTTGGGAGCAGAAATGCCGACAATTAAAATTGTATGTTTATTTGTTAATTATAGTAGAAATTAGTTGGCTCAAATATATTGGTTGATACATGGTTTTGGAGACCACGGTAATCAAGATGCGACTTATAGTGATCTGCCGAAAGTTTGTAGGAGATGTTATCGAGGTTTTGGGATTGTAGAATTTTGGTAAGGTGTTCTGTGTTTGGAATTTTTTTGAGACGATGGGGATTCATTCTGAGGTGTTACTCTTGTGGGATCTAGCGCTATTCTTTTGGAGTTAGCAATAGAGTCTTAAGAGCTTTATCAAATGTGATGGAAAAATTTAAAGTGAATCCTAATATGATTCGGTGGTAGCATAGGTGAAGAGCATATAATGTGAGTTCCATTGCTCAACATGTGGTTTATTTGTTTCGTACGCAGGTACATGTATTTCTTTAAGTCTCGAGAAGTGAAGTCAGCATCTAAACTGTCGTTTTTTACCTAATTGAGTTTGTATAGTTCATCTCATTTTGATCAAATAGCATGATTATCTTGTTAAATGTTGAAAATGATCAAACTAATGTACATGAATGGTGAAGTTATGAAAATGGTTTTGGTCATATATGAATTTAATATTAATGGCTTGGAAATGGTTTATTAATCATGTCTATTTGTGCTGGAAGGATGAATGGGGCCTTAAGGTCAAACATTATTGGCATACGTTAGGTTGAATAATGGGAAATTTGGAAATTATGGGTTTGCCATGGAAGCCGCAACTTCACACCCTGATTGTCGCGACATCAAGCCACCATGTTGTGACGTCTCCTGTTTGAGATTGTGACGTCGATTCTATTTTATTTTGAAAACTTTACAAATTGGTCCTTAGGTTGGGAAGCTTAGCTACTCTATTCAATGTCGTGAAACCAAGCCCTGGAAATCGCCACATCCACTTGAGATATTTTGAAAAATATTACAGTTTAGTCCTTGTTCAATCCCGGGATAGTATTAAGCTTTTGTAAGCTCGTATTTGACCCGAAAATCATTATATAACATATTTTATGCATGAAAGGCTCATATATGAATGTTTATTGTCGAATATTAAATATAATTTATCATAGTTGCTCCGGTAACAAATGTGACATCCTGTAGTTTGGACCTGTCGATCAGGTCAGGTATAAGTTGTTAGAATGCAAAATAAGGTTGGGTTGTGAAAATGATAAACTATACTTGTGAAAATGATAAGACTTTGAGTTTGATTGCATTATCACATTGAAAAAATTGAACTTAATTTACTATTAAGCCCGTGTAAACTTGGTAGAAAGGTTAGGATACGACTGACATGCCAAATAGGGTCTTATATGTGATCTTTCCTAGAGTTTTGTATTAGTGTTATGTGGGGATCAAAGTTATGCATTTGATACTTGGAATTCTGATGTGTTACCTCTTGGTTTGGCATGTTATGCGGACCATTAGGCATACACTACCTCTTCAAAGGCCTTTATGTTATACAAGAGTTCTATTTCCCTTAGGTATGACACCACAATGCTCATATGGTGTATATGGTTTTCTCATAGTGTCCGAAGTCTGTTTTACTAAGATTACAATGGGCGAAATCACGAAATTTGTAAGGAACCAGAAAAGAATTGAGAATATTGTTAAGAAATGTATGATCATAAGAACCATTATAAGAGTTGATAATGTGAGTTAATTGTAAAATATGTATGCTAGTATATATATGATGCTTGCTTGTATATCTTATATTCATTTGACTCATTTGTTAATGTCTTGCCATGTTGTCATATTAGTATGTATGCAAAAGTTATTGAACCATGTGAAAATATTACCCTCTAGGGAAAGGCACGTATAGTTATTTCCAATTGAATGGACCAAGTATTTTAGGCTTACACACTATTACTTTTGCATGTAGGTTATTGCTTTCGACTCGTTGAAGTCGTGTTGACTCAAAATCATCATACTATTAACAAGACTAGCAAGAGTATAAACTTAATGTATTTTTTACTTTTGGCATGCATCTAGGGTGTTATTGTGTATAAGTGTGCTAATTTCTTTTGCTATTAGGTATTTTGAGGTGCTATTATGGAGATGTTATGTTAGAGGCTTGAAATGGTTATGGTTAAGCTAATTGTGTTTGAAGTGCTAGTTGCGTTGTCGTTCATGGTACCATTTCTTCCCTTGAGCAATGTTTTGGAGGTTATTAAACTTGCTTCTCATAATGCCTTTAAAGTATGGTTAAACTTGTTTTGTGCTACAAATATGTATGGTCATGTTGGTTCTTCAAGCATGTTTTATATTTACTATGTTTGGAGGTGTTTATGTAGCTGTTTATGATATTTTAAACTTGATTTTTTAGTCCCTTAAGTCTATGTTTTAGCATTAGGCTTCTAGGCATCCAAACAAGTGAACTTTAATTTAATTTTTTTCTCCAATGGTAGAGGTATCGATACTTGACCCATGTGGTATTGAAACAAGTGAGATAGAATGCCAAAACCTTAATAACAAGGAGAAGTATCAGTATTTCTCCCTACTTGAATTGAAACCATAGTGTAGGGTTTCGGCCATTACCCTATTTTGAGCCTTTTTGGCCTTTCAAGGCCCATTTTCAATTTCGCACATTTGATCAATTTTGAACCATTTTTAAATAACTTGAAATTGTTTTTAAAGACCTTTAATTACATGATAATTGCTTAAATGATTTTTAAAAAATTTTAAGACACAACTCTTAAACGAATTCAAGGTTTCTTGCTAGTTTGGGCTTTGGTAGCATCTCCTATCCGTTCTGGTTACCGAAACGAGTAAAGGTT
Source organism: Gossypium hirsutum (assembly GCF_007990345.1). Classification (NCBI taxonomy): domain Eukaryota; kingdom Viridiplantae; phylum Streptophyta; class Magnoliopsida; order Malvales; family Malvaceae; genus Gossypium; species Gossypium hirsutum. The sequence goes on along the minus strand of NC_053448.1, from coordinate 25,573,125 downwards.
GTTATAGGGATAACTATTGAATTGAGCACAATTTATCATCTAGAGTATGATAGTCATACAAAGAGGCTTTACTAGTGTATTGATGATAACTCTTGAAAAGAGTTATATTTTATGCCTTTAGACTTGATTTATTTCCTGTACTTAGGTAAGTTTAGTTGCATTTTAGGATTTTTCATTAGTGTTTTTAGGGAATTGCATTAAAAGGCTTGGACTGTGCTTAAATGTAATCCCATGTTACTTCTAATTGTTTGTAAGAAGGATTTGTTTGTTAAGTGGCAGGTGCAGAATGAGGAAAATAAGTAAATGAGTGATGGTTTGTCGTGGCAAAAAGGTTGGACAGTTTGTCAACACGATTGTCGTAGCAATGCTAGGAAGTGACCCAATCAACACTTAATCATTATCATCACTATTGTACATGTACTAGAAAAATCAGCCTAAAAAAGAGAAAAAGAATATCATCGAATCATGGGATGATGGGCCTACTCTAAAGGAAGAGGTATAAAACCCAATAAGAAAAGGAAAAAGGGAGAGAGGGAGAGACGGTTAGAGAGACAATTGGAAAAATCCTTGGACGAAAGTAGAGGATAACGGTTGAGAACAAGGCAGAGTTGGAAAGGGAGAATAAGAAGGAAATCCCTATATGCAATCACAAGATATTGCACAGCCGAAGTTGTAGGCTGGATAGGCGAAAGCTATCTTCCCTAAGTTCTTCCATTTCTTCTTTATTTGTTTCTTTGTAATCTTAATTGATGAAAATGATGTTGAATATTATTTTGAATTTGGATGTTATTTACCAGCCCATGAGTTAATCTCATTGGTTTTGGTTTGCTTGATGAAACCTTTATTTCCTTTAATAGCTAAAGCCTAGATTATTTTTAATTTGCTATTTCATTCAATGGTATTTATGAATGGCATGCGCATAATCTCTAGACATAGATGAATGTGTAGCATGTTTATGAAATTAATCTAATACTACAAGGTTAGGCTAGTTAGATCGAAATTGAATGATATGAGCAAGTATTCGATCGAATACTTGTAACAGTCTCTAAATATAGAGCAGCATTCCGTACGGAAAGAAAATAGTTTGGGTACCGTGCTAAAGGCCTATAGACATATATCGCTTTAGACAAGGTAACTTGAGGTCTTGCTCTTGAAAGAAGCAAGCCATTTTAGATATCTTTCTATCAGTAGAATAAGATTGATTTTGCCAAAGCATTATTGGTTAATAAGGGTAGATTCTCAGTAATCCTAACCTTACAATTCAACATCGTAAATCCTTTAACCTTTGCTGTAGCATCTCTATTTTCAAATCCTTAGTTGTTACTTGTTTGCATATTATTCACGTAGTCATTCTCGTATTTTCCATTGCATACTTACTCTTGTTGTAACACCCCTAACCTGTATCCACCGCCGGATTAGGGTTACGGAGCATTACTGGAGTTTACATTTCATAAAAAAACAAATTTTAAACATATTAATCCGTATCATTAATCATAGAAAAACCAAACAATAACATGCATATCATCCCTTATATGAGCCCTCGAAGCCTTAAAAACACATTGGAAACAAGTCGAGACTAAATCAGAATCATATACAATTTTTCAAGAAAAGGTGAAACTTTTCAAAACTGTATGGGTCTCATGGCCGTGTGACTCACACGACTGAGAGACACGCCCGTGTCTCAGGCCGTGTGGACATTCGAGGTAAGGACACACGACCGTGTCGCCTGGCCGTGTGTCACACATGGCTGAGACACACGCTTGTGTCTTTGACTGTGTAGACAAAAAATAGGCCATTTCCAAGCCATTTTTCTCACACATTCATGCACACACTTATAACCAATTTACCACATGTAATCAAGCACTCCAAAGTGCACCAAACCATGCTATAACAAGCTATCTAATTAAGGTACATAAGCATAAAACCAATGTGCCCAAAAGACGCCTCAATCACAACCATTAAACATGTATATCCAAATACATAAATTGGCCAAAAGTTCAACTAACTTATAACTAAACTTATATCATAACTTACCACTTTGTTTACCTATCAAATTTCATACCAAAAGTACCAAATATGCCATTTTACATCTAGCACCAATAGCCATACATGTCATATATAACAATTATACCAATTCACCACATTCAAACATATCAAAACACCATTTATAATATACATTTTTTTTACCATTTGATCATATATTTATTATGCATTTGAAATATACATATATCTAACTTACACATAATTGACCATAACTCATCCATATATATTTATAGTTTAATTCCATACCAAGTTATATCATAACTGACCACATGCCAAAATTACATTCAAACATACCAATTTGGCTATTCAAAACACAACTTCAAATGACCATATCAACTCCAACCATCAAAAAGCCATATAAATGACACAAATCTAACCATATCTAGATAGTTCCAACAAGCAACATGTATACAAACTATATTTCAACCATACACATTTATTCAAAACTTTTCCAAAGCATACCATATCTTGACCATGTTGAGGTCAATTCATCATATATCATTTTGACCATTCAATCATGTTTTAATTCATTATCAAATTAACACATATCAACAAGGCACCAAAAGTACCGAGGCTTCATTACCTAAAATGACATATACATGCCAAACTCATTAACTAACATTCAACTATTATCAACCATAAGTCCACCTATACATGCCATTATAACATTAATTAAGACATCTAAAACTACCGATATAACTATTGGATAGTATGATAGATCTCTAATGAACTTCCAACCCGATCAAGCTTCTTACAATTTGAAAAGTAACGAAAAGCAACTACGTAAGCAATGGATGCTTAGTAAGCTCAGATAAACTTTAGTCATAACAATCCATTTCAAATATGAAATTTATACATATAAATAATAATTATATAACAATACTGCAAGGTTCATGAAACCATATCCAACAAGTCACAAAGTGAATAAATCCACAACATCACATATACATATCATCCCTAGCATAGTAGGACTTTATAAAACTTTAAACCCTTTTATATTTTCTTATTTTCATTTGCATTTCATTACTTTCTATTGCATTTACTCTCATTAGCTTAAATAACAACATCATTCAATTCATCATTCCCTTTTCATCATTCTACACTTTAGGTATGAACTTACTATTTCATTACTTTTCCACACCCATTTCATATGCATAACACACAAGACATAAGCATATCATTCAATCATAGCCCCAAGCTAGTGCATTAAAACATAGCTCCTTTTGGAATTAGTCACATAATAAACCATTTCATAAGAAATTACATAATTTAAACCTTACCACTCTTTCACGAACACAAGCATATTTCCATTGGAGCACTTACCATATCAATGCAACTTACAAGTAAACATAATACCATCCAATCAATAGCTTGGCACATGCCTAAGCATCAAACAACAACACATGTTAGCCATGTAAATACATATATAAACCAATAATCATGGATAAGCACAACGATTGATTAATTTTTATATACATGTATCATCCAATTCAATTTTCCATATACCGTGTAACAACATTTCCATGTAATTCATATGTGTCCCTGTAATAGTTCGTATTGAACTCTTACCAGTTTGAATTAGAATATTGCTCGTTGAACCATTTAAAATACTGTTAGATACTCGAGATAGCTCTCACATAGTGTGCTAAGATGTAATCCGTCAATTCCTGTACATGTATGCTCATACAAGCTGTGAATCGGTATGCTCTCATGAATTGTAAATCGATAAGATCATATGAGCTAAGAATCGGTAAGCTCTCACGAGCTGCATTCGGTTATCCCTAATGACATATCATCTGTATCCTACAAATTCCTAAGGTTCAAACGAAACTCGGTAATTGTCATACGTCATTGGATTTACGTCGTTTCATAACACGGTAAATTGCATACTAACATATATATATTTATTTAATCACAATATAATCACATATTAACATTCAATTTAATCAAAATTATACAGAATACAGTTCATACGAACATACTTGGCTAAATTGTAGAAATACCAAAGTTTAGGGGTATTTTGGTAATTTTACTTTTTCTTTGATTTTCCACCCGATCTTAAACTAAATTAATAATTCCATACAATATATTAATTAAGACAATAAAACAACTCATTTTATGCAATTTGGTCATTTTTGACATTTTAAAAAATTTCCCCTAAAGTTTTACTTTTATTCAATTTAGTCTCTAAGCCCAAAACTTGCAAAATAACCATTTTTACCCAAAATTGAGCTTAGCCGAATGTTCATAGCTCCCAATACATCCCATATTTATGAAAATTTTACATCAAATCCTTGTACTTTTATTAAATTAATAATTTAATCCCTAATCGATAAATTCATAAAAAATCACTTAACAAAATACTTTTAAATACCAACTAATATTTCAAATTCATCAGTTAACATCAAATATCACAAGATCCATCAATTGCAACATTCAAAATCTTTAACAGTTTCAAAATCGAAGGTACTGGCTAGCTGGACCTAGTTGCAATGATCTCAAAAACATAAAAAAAATTACAAGAAATGGGGCTAAATCAGACTTACATGCACACAATGAAGTTTGGCTGAAGCTTTAAAGCTTTTAACAATGGCTTTCTTCTCTACAATTCAGTGAAAGAAATGGAATCGAAAAGATGATGCAAACTTTGTTTTATTTAATTTAATATAATTATAAAATTACCATATTAACCTTAGTTAATAATTAAATAAAACATCAAATTCATGTTCATTATTGTCCACTAACACCTTGAATGGTATAATTACAATTTAAGTCCCTTTTTTCTTTATTCAATAATCCATTTAATCACTCAAATCATGTAGTGATCAAATTTTACATCTTTTACGATTTAGTTATTTTTAATTAATTAAGCATCGAAACATTAAAATTTTTCAACGAAAATTTAATACTACCTTAATGACACTCCGTAAATATTTATAAAAATATTTATGACTCGGTTTATAGAAACAAGATCCCGATACCAATTTTTTTAAAACCACTTGACTTTAGGGTCATACCACTTGAACTTAATAAATTGTTTATATAACAAAAATCACTATATCAAAAACCTTTTTAAAACCATGCTTGACTCGTAAATATTAAATAATAACATTTACAAACTTACTCGTTGGATTTCGTGGCCTCAAAATCACTATTTTCGACACTACTGAAAAACAGCTTGTTTCACTTCTCTTGCAATAACATTTTCATATATTTGTTAGAATTCACATATTACCCACATCAATATTCCTTAATTAACTCTGCATTCTTATTATTGTTTTTGCCATAGCAAACAAACTTCTTTATAATAACTTGACCAATTTATACATAATCGATCCCTATGGAGACGATCTCACTTATCACTTTATTACTTGATCTGGTGTGTACACTTGCACAATTCGCTTAGCATATTCACATGTAAAAAGTTTTTGGCCCCGTTACTGGGAATCGATAATTTGGTGAAATTTGGTTTTATTATTTTCTTCTCTAATTTCATTAGTTTTATTTAAATTGTTTTTAATTTCTATATGTTTGTTATCAGTGCATGAATAGAGGCATTCCTACTAACGAAGAGTATCTCTTTGATCCTGAGATCAAGAGAACTTTGTGAAGAAGAGAAGCGCGTAACATGGCTAGGGACGGGAATGATCCTGGTCTGAATAATCCATTAAATCAAAATGGTCAGGATATTGATCTTCCTATTCATCGTGTGATAGATGATCGAGATAGGCCAATTCGTGTTGTGCCAATTTTAGATGATCTGAATCTAGGGATAGTTAGAACATACATTCAAGCTCAACATTTTGAATTAAAACCGGTGATGTTTCAAATGTTGCAAACAGTGGGACGTTTAGTGGGTTGCCTACTGAAGATCAAAGATTGCATTTAAGATTTTTTCTAAAAGTCTGTGACTTGTTTAGACAATAGGTTGTTCCTGAAGACGCCCTGAGACTTAAGTTGTTTCCATATTCCTTAAGAGATCGAGCAAGAGCATAGTTGAATGTTTTACCGTTGAGGACAGTGGCATCATGAAATGATTTTTGCCAGAGGTTTTTGCTACAATATAATCTGCCAAACATGAATGCCAAGCTTAGAAATGGCATCACATATTTTAGGGAATTAGAGGATGAAACACTGTACAAATCTTGGGAAAGATTTAAAGAATTACTGTGGAAATGTCCAATGCATGAGTTTCAGCACTAAACACAAATGGAAATGTTTTATAATGGGTTGAATACACATACGAGAATGGTAGTTGATGCTTCTATCAATGGTATCTTGTTGGATAAATCTTATAACGAAGCTTATGAGATTTTGGAACGGATTGCCAACAATGATTATCAATATCCTACCACGCGAGTCGGCACAGGTAGTGGAGCTGTTAGCACGATGTAACTTAATGCAATCACTTCATTGACTGTCCAGGTATCATCTTTAACTAATATGATCAAAATAATGAAGAGGCCAACTACAGTTCAGGAGATGAAACCAGCTGAGCCAATGCATGTTTACTGTGGTGAAGACCATTTGTTTGGCGAATGCCCATCAAATTTAGTATCTGTGTGTTACATGGGTAATTTAAACCGGAACAATAACCCCTATTCCAACATGTATAATCCAGGGTGGAAGCAACATCCAAACTTTAGTTAGAACAATCAAGGTGCGATGAATTTTAACAATGCTGCAAGATAAAATGCCGTTAGTGCACCGCCCGGTTATACTCAACCTATACCGAGGCAAAATGCCCAATAAGGTCAGACATTGGCTTCATCATCGTCATCTATTTCAGCTTTTTTGAAAGAGTATATGGCCAAGAATGATGTTGTAATTCAGAGTAAAGCTGCATCCCTTCGAGCTCTTAAGAATCAAATAGGACAGATAGCAAATGCTTTGAGTTCGAGACCACAAGAAGCTCTACCAAGTGATACTGAGAATTCAAGAGCATTAGGGAAGGAGAATTGTAAGGCAATTACTCTTAGAAGTGGGACTCAGCTGAATGAAATCGTTAAATATGTCATGGCAGAAGAGGGTAAATCAAATTGCAGCAATCAAAAGATTTTAGAAACGTCTAAAAATCAGACCCTATCTGGAAAAGCTAAATAAAAGAACTTTGTAGAAGAATCATATCATCTTGCTGATGGAAATGCTACGGCAAAATAGCGTCAGCAACCTTAAGGACAGCCACCTCCACCATTTCCTTAACGATTTCATAATTGTAAACAAGAGACTCAGTTCAAGAGATTTCTAAATGCCCTTAAGCAACTTCACATTAACATACAACTAGTAGAAGCTTTGGAGAAAATGCCCAATTATGTGAAGTTTATGAAAGATATACTGTAAAAAAGCACAAATTAGGAGAATTTGAAACTATTGCTCTCACTGAAAGGTGCACAACGATGCTGACTTATAAATTACCTCCAAAGTTGAAGGATCCAGGGAGTTTCACTATCCCATGTTCAATTGGAAACCATTATGTTGGTAAGACATTATGTGATTTAGGAGCAAGTATAAATCAAATACGTACGTCTATTTTTAGGAAGCTGAGAATTAGGAAAACAAGACCTACTACGGTTATGTTGCAACTAGCTTATCGATCTTATGCATATCTAGAAGGTAAAATTGAGGATGAACTGGTAAAAGTAGATAATTTTATTTTTCTGGTAGATTTTCTTATTTTAGAATGTGAAGCTGACCATGATGTGCTAATTATTCTTGGAAGACCTTTTCTTACTACAGGCAAGACTTTAATTAATGTTTAGAAAGGTGAACTAATTGTGAGGGTAAATGAACAGTAGATCACATTCAATGTATTTGACTCCTTGAAATATGCTGATGAGAATGAAGAATGACATGCCATTGATTTGATAGAAACAATAGTGGAGGAAGAGTTCACAAAATCTTGCCACAACAATTCTGATAATGATGAAGACTCACTTGAGTGGAGTGACGCAATAATTTTTGAGGACCTTGGTGAACTTGTGGAAGCCAAGCAGTTTGTGGATAGACCAGGGAAGAAGTTTGAATCCTTAAATTTATTAGATCACTCTTTTAAGCCTCTTAAACCTTCTATAGAAGAATGTCTCACACTGGAGTTGAAGCCATTTCCACATCATTTAAAATATGTTTATTTAAGAGAAAACAACACTTTTCCAGTAGTTATTTCTTTCGAGTTGACACCCAATCAAGAGGTGAGGTTGTTGGAAGTACTCCAACGATGTAAGAAGGCATTAGGATGGACAATTACCGACATCAAGAGAATCAACCCTGCTATCTGTATGCATAAAATTTTATTTGAGGATTGCCATAGCAACTTTATTGAACAAAAAAGGAGGTTGAATCCAATCATGAAAGAAGTTGTTAAGAAAAAGATTATCAAGTGGCTCGATGTTAATATTATTTACCCGATCTCTGACAGCTCGTGGGTGAGCCCTGTACAATGTGTGCCTGAGAAAGGGGGTGTCACAGTAATCAACAATGAGAACAACGAGCTTATTCCAACTCACACTTTCACATGATGGACAGTATGTATGGATTGCCGCAAGGTCAATAAGGCAACTCGGGAAGACCATTTTCCTTTACTATTTATTGACCAAATATTGGATAGATTAGCTGGGAAAGTTTTATACTATTTTTTTGGATAGTTATTCAAGATATAATCAAATTGCCATAGCTCCAAATGACCAAGAGAAGATAAATTTCACCTGTCCATATGGTACTTTTGCGTTTAGACGGATGCCATTCGGGTTATGTAATGCCTAGGCAACCTTTAAGCGTTGTATGATGGCCATATTCTCAGACATGGTGGAAAATTTTCTTGAAGTCTTCATGGACATTTTCTTTATGTTTGGTAATGATTTTGAGGATTGCTTGAAAAATTTGGAATTGGTTATGTGTCGTTGTAAAGAAACAAATCTTGTTTTAAATTGGGAGAAATGTCACTTCATGGTTCGTAAAGGTATTCTGCTAGGGCATAAGATATCGCCGCAAGGGATTGAAGTTGACAAAGCAAAAATTGAGGTGATAGATAAATTATCACCTCTGACCAGTGTCAAGGGTATTAGAAGTTTTCTAGGTCATGCAGGATTTTATAGAAGATTCATTAAGAATTTTTCGAAGATATCTAAACCCTTATGCGCCTTACTGGAACAGAATAGACCTTTCAATTTTGATGAACCTTGTTTGATCTCTTTTAAATAGCTGAAAAGAGGATTGGTAATAGTAATTGTAATTATTTCAGAATGGACACTGGCTTTTGAACTCATGTGTGACGCCAGCAATTATGCTGTGAAAGCAGTGTTAGGACAGTGAAAAGACAAGGTATTTCATGAAATTTATTATTTGAGTAAGACTTTGACGGATGCACAGTTGAACTACACCACCATAGAAAAGGAGTTATTGGTTGTGGTGTTCATATTTGATAAATTTCGATCTTATTTAGTTGGCACCAAACATAGACCACTCAACTTGGTGACCAAGAAAGATGCCAAGCCAAGATTAATCCGGTGGATACTTCTGTTGTAGGAGTTTGATTTAGAAACTCAAGATAGAAAAGAGACTGAAAATCAAGTGGCTGATCACCTGTCAAGGTTAGAAGCTGGAAATGAAGATGGAAAAATTCAACTTATTAAAAAATATTTTCCAGATGAGCAACTGTTGGTTGCCAGGGCATTACCTTGGTATGCCGATATAGTGAACTACTTAGTAATTGGGTTACTACCACCTGATCTCAACAGCCAGAGAAGACGAAAGTTCCTTCATGATTCCAAACATTATTATTGGGATGAACCCATCTTTTTCAAGTAATGTGTTGATTAGATAATTAGGAAGTGTGTCTCTAATGACGAAGTACATAGCATCCTGCAACATTGTCACTCAGCGCCTTATGGAGGACACTTTGGAGGAGTGAGAACTGCTGCCAAGGTACTCCAATTTGGTTTTTATTGGATGAGTTTGTTCAAGGATGCCCATTAATTTTATAAGTCATGTGACCATTGCTAGAGGATAGAAAATCTATTTAAGAGACGCAAAATGCTGCTGCAAAATATTTTGAAGATTGAGTTGTTTGATGTTTGGGGAATCCACTTTTTGGGTCCATTTCCACCATCATTTGGCAATCTCTACATACCTTGGCAGTGGACTACGTCTCTAAGTGGATCGAAGCAGTACCCCTCCCTACGAATGATGCCAAGTCAGTGTTGATGTTTTTGCATAGGAACATTTTCACAAGATTTAGTACACCTCGAGTAATTATCAGTAATGAAGGTTCTCATTTTTATTGCAAATTAGTTGCTAATGCTTTACACAGGTATGGGCTGAAACATAGTAATCCCATGGCATATCATCCCCAAACAAATAGACAAGCGGAGATTTCTAATAGAGAAATTAAACAAATTCTGGAAAAAGTGGTGAACCCAACTCAAAAAGATTGGTCCTCCAGACTAGATAAAGCTTTGTGGGCTTATCATACGACATTTAAAACATCATTGGAGATGTCACCTTTTAAGCTTATTTTTTGGGCTATTAAAAAGCTGAATATAGATTGGAAAGTTGCTGGCCATAACAGGTTGTTAGAACTGAATAAAATGGAAGAATTCCGGGCACATGCATATAAGAATGTTAAACTGTACAAGAAGAAGACCAAGCGGTGGCATGATAAGAAGATTATACCAAGGCAATTTGAACTAGGATAACAGGTGTTGTTGTTCAGCTCTAGGCTCAAATTGTTCCCTAATAAATTAAAATCTCACTGGTCAGCTCCCTTTAAAGTAGCTCAAGTCTATCCTCATGGAGCTATTGCTGTCAAGGATATGAAAATAGGGGTCACATTTAAAGTTAATAGACAACTCTTGAAGCACTACTAGGGTGCTCATGTGATCGAGACAAGCAATCCATTGACCTCCGAGATGTTTGAGCTAATAATTATATTTTCTATTTTTATTTTCCTTAATTTCTTTAGTTTAATTTAGTTTTATTATTAGTTATTTTTAATTATTTCATGTTGCTTCTATTTTTGTTTTTATGTTTAAGTAGTTCTTTCATGATTTACAGATACAAAATAAACAATGCAGACTTATCAGTCGTGCTACTAAGAAGAGTTTGTTGCAGCATTGCGAAAGAGAGTTATGTCGCCAAAAACTGGGAAATGAATGTTGAGGTACAAGGTAATATGGGTTGACCAGACAGAAAAGTCCAAGGGATATATTTCTGAACAGTTGGGGCCATTATGTTACTTGGGTAGCCCATGGTGGAAAAGCCAAACTTCTTATTTTAGGGCTAGATCACTTCATAGTTCCCCCCCCAAAATCTGTTTGTTTTTCCCTCCTCCATGCTACAATAACATTGCAGTTGTTCCACCTCCCTTTACTGAACCTATGACTGAACAAGATCATGATATCAATAGAACTATTGATGAAATCACCAAATCTGATGATTAACAAGAGGGCGTGCCACTCCAATCATTGAAAAGAAAAATGCGCTATAAACACAGTGCACGTAAGTGCACTAGCAGGACAGAATGAAGTAACTACACTTTGGTCTAAGCCAGGGAAGTTTTGTTCCCTTCCATACATCATGCATTTCATTTATTTTTCCATGACATTTTCTATTGCATATTCTTACATGTATTGAGGACAATGCATCCCTTAGGTTTGGGGGTGTGTTGAGCATTTAGTATTGCATTAAATAGTTAGTTGAGCATTTTTTTAATTTTTTATTTTTGGTTCACCTATAATTCATTTTGCCATATCACACATAATTGCTATAGTTTGTTTTTCCTACGATGAGTACAATCTTTACTTATGATGTTCGATGATAGCTTAAATTCTTCAATACATCTAGAACAAGTGACAGTGGATTATGTGAATTTAGCTTAGGAGAGTTGCTTGAAAATTAACTCCTAAACATGAGATGTCCTAAGCTTAGTTAGTTTTGGACTATAACGAGTGTCTTTTTATAAACTTAGGGACTTTTGAAGCCAAACTCAGTCAAATTGCCAAAACATTACTTAAATAAAGAATAGTAGGCATTCAAAGGCTTAAAATTACCATGTAAGTCAATATTACTTTGTTTGCTCCATCGTGTCATTGACTAGAAAGGTGAGTTTGAGTAAGAGTGTGTAATGAAAAAAAAAGGGGGCACTCCATTGTAGTAACAGACTGAGTAGCTAAGAAGGTAGTAGTTTGCTCCATCCATCTTCTAAGTTAAAAGCCTTAGCTTCAAGAGTGATTTTTATTTAAATTGTGACATAATTGAGTACTCGGTAATTCAATGTTTGTTCTATTTTGATTATCAAGTCAAAGAATTTTGTGACATGCTAAATCCCCTACATTCATTTGTAAAAAAATACATGAATAATATATATACATTTTAAGTAGGCTTAGAGCAACTTGAGCTTATGTAAGAAATGAACTAAGTGAATTAGGAGATGCTTGATATGGCCAGAAAGCACACATGAGCACTTAGGAAATCTATTTTTATGGTGAAATTTTCTGCACTACTTTTGTTAAGCAAACCTCTGACACTTGAACAAGTTTTTAGAGAAAGAAGATTGCTGAGAACTGATGTATATATTGTTCTTTGAGTAGACTGGCAGTTCAAGGTGGTTATGAGTGATGACAAAGTCTTGCATATATGCATTCATGCATATATTGCTTGAGGCGAAGTAATAACTCAGGTTTGGGGTATGATAACTCTTGAAAATAGTTATATAGCCTTTAGACTTGATTACTTGTCTGTACTTAGGTAAGTTTAGTTGCATTTTAGGATTTTCTAATAGTGTTGTTAGGAAATTGCATTAAAATGCTTGAACTATGCTTAAATGTTATTACATGTTACTTCTAATTGTTTGTTGGAATGATTTGTTTGTTAAGTGGCAGGTGCAAAATAAGGAAAAGAAGTAAAGGAGTAAAGGTTTGTTGTTGTAATATCCCTAAACTGGGTCTAGTAGTTTCAAGTATACTTTTCGAGTTTTGAGTGTGAAACTACAAATTTATGGGGTTCCTAGTAATTTTTAATTTAATTTAGGAGGTTAATTTCATCTAAAAACGATTAAACAATAATCCGGAAAAATAAAAATATTTTTAGAAAATTAGTTTTAAAGTAAATAAATAATTATTGGTGAAAATAATTAATTTGGATCGAAAAAGAATTTTAAAATAATTTTTATTGGGGGTTAATTTGAGTTAAATTTAAATATTAATTAAATTGGGTTTAATTGTAAAACAAGAGAAAATTTAGAGTATTTATTTGGAAAATAAACCTTAAAATTAGGCAAATTCCCTAATTTTTAAATTTGGTGGGTTGTTTCAGTTTTAAATACAATGCATCTAGCCTATTTTTAACACCATTTATATCAGATTAGAGAGTTATAAATTTCGTTTTCTTCGCATGGTTTTAAAGATCTATCATCAGAGAATAGATCTAACCAATTTTCTTCTCAAAATGCGCTCTTAATTCACCTGAAATTATTCTCAAAAGTAGCTAAAAATATTCTAAAATTTCTCGAGCTTCTTAAATCAAGATTTCCAATTAATGGATTTAAAGCGAATCAAAGGTAATATTCAATCCTAAACTTTTTTCTATGAAGATTAGAAACATTTTTACATGGTTTGAGAGTCAATTAAAAGATTTTTTATTATTAATGTCATCTTCTTCAAAAGCTTAAGGTGCTTTATTGTTGGATGTTGAATTTTGAGAGTAAATCTACAAATCAATGGATGGTCTAACTCAAAACGGATCTATTAAAAGGTTTTTGGTCTTGTTTATCAAGATTAAACATGATTTGTGAGGTAATTTGAAGAAATCTGAATTTCACCATCTTCATGAATCGATTTTCCAGATATTTTTGAAATTGATTTAAATGTGAAATTGATGCTTAGTTTATGTGTATTTGGTTTATTATTGATGTTTGGAAGTGATTAGGGGGCTGGAGAGATCGATTTTGTGAGGAATTGAGTTTTCGACTTGATGTTACAAATCCGGTAAGGTATCTTTGTGAAAGAATTTCGATTAGCATAGTTAATTAAAATTTATATTTATTATAGCATTGGAAAGGTGGTAATGTCTACTTTACCTCTATTGAAGCTCCGATTCTTGAAGAGAATCGAGATAACCAGAATTGAAGCTTGGAATTACTTAGTTGATCACTTGTTGTGATAGAATAAAATTGTGTGGTGAGTGTTTCTAAGGTTGATTTGGTAAATTGACCCTCAAATATATTTAATTAGTAGCTTAATTAATTATGATTGAACGACTGATTTTGCAAGATTGATATTAAATGTGAAAAAATTGAATTTGTGTTGAAAAATGGTAAGTAAGCTTTGGGTGGTGTTTGTGCTATTTAATTAAATTAATTTCAGGGATGATTTAAAGCATGTATACTGAAATTCTTGATCATGATATGTTGGTGTTATAATTGGTAATTGAATTTGAGAAATTGGTAAATGAATTGCTTGATTTAATTGGATGCTAAATGACTATGTTACAAGTTACACATAAGTATCTTGTCACATTAAATTGAGTATAATAATGACTAATGTATATGCTATGTTTGATTGAATATATTGGCAACATGCATGGTGGATCCATTAGATATAGTTGGTATGCCATAGGATTTGTGGGTACTCACCTTTATTTGTGACATTTTAAGCATGTGACTCTAGGTGGACTAATTTGTTTGGAGTAGATAAGGGAGTGTTGATCATGAGTCTCCACTCAATGGGTTATTTGAGGCGCTATTAGGGAGCGTGTGCTTTGGCCAGCTCAACTCGGTGGACTGTATTTGATATTTTTGGGAGTTTGGAGACCCGTTTATCCGATGTATGATCACCCGATTAAGCCATGAGAAATGAATGTCAATATGTTTATGTGTGATTGTTGCTATATCAATTGATAATTGAAAGCCATGAATAATTGATTTTTGGTATTGAAAATGCTTATGGAAATTTAATTGACATGTTTCATTATTTTGGCTGATAATTTGTGATTGATTGGTTGTGAATTAAGCATGAATTGGACGTTAATTAACATGTTGTTTTTATTAACATTCACTAAGCTTTTTAAAGCTCACACCCTCACATTCATTTAGATGATCATCGGGTTTGAGGAACTGAGGAGTCGAGCAAGTGAGTTCCAAAAGATTTAGGCTTGGTAGAGACTTTATTACGCATTTTAGATACCGTAGTCGAGCATTGTCTCCTGAGAATTAGTTTAATTTTGGTTGTAATTAGACTTTTGACATTTATTTTGGATGGTTTTATAATAACTTTGAGGCATGTTTGAGTTTAATTATTGAACGGTTTACGATGTTTTGTTGCTTGATAACACAGTGATTGATAACACGTTGTGTGAAGTATGAAATTTTTACTAACGATTGTTTAAATGAAGCTTCCATGGAGTTGTTTACTAGAGACTAAGGTACACTACTTGTATGATTTATTCGGTGTTTGTTGTGCATGAAATTTATTGCCTAACTCTATAAAATTGAGGCTTAATTGATGTCAATAAATTCAATTGAAGGTGTATCTATATGTATGCTAATTAATCGTAGTTAAATCAGGTTTAATTGGCCATTAAAATATATAAAATCAAGTTTTAAAATGAGTTTTTCATAAAAATGGGAGAAGCAATTTTCACATGGGCATGTGCTTGTCCACGTGGACATATGAGGGGTTGCACACGGGCATGTGGGTACGTGACATGGGCGTGTGGAAGCTGGAGATATTACACACAGACGAGTGGGATTTCCACACTGGCGTGTGCGATCTGCCTAAAAGCTTTTTGTGACACAAGCACAGTCATTTAATGACACACGGTCTGGGGGACATGGCTATGTGCGTTTTTGGGGTTTTAAATTTTTATCTTTTTAAATTGGTATTCTAATTTGTTTAACTTACAATTTAGTCCTGAAAATTGATCAATCTAATTAAAGCCCTAGATGATAAGGAAACTTGGTAAAATTTTAGGACTAGTCTCGTAATGGGTAAATTTTGATAGAAACACAATTAATCTTGTAATTCAAAATAGGTCCTGATAGTCAGTATTTATTACAATTTAGTCCTTAATAGTAGAAATTGAATTAGACATAGCAAACAAACTTAATTTAAGCTGAAATTTTTAGGCTTGCATAATTTTGACTAAAAAAGGGCCAGTAAACATTTAGATCTAAAATCAGGTTAGTTTTACCATAGGTGGTAAAATGAGAAAAATACCCTTAGGTTAAATTACCTGAAAAAGGTTTAATATTGGCTCATAATTTGCTTCCGCGCTAATAAATAATTAATATATAGATAAAATTGAGGTGTTATAAGGTCAGGGTGTGTCTAGGGTGGTCGTTAGTAGGAGATTCACTTAGGTGGCTAATGTAACGCTTCGAATTCAGGTCGGTCCATCCCGGTTAGGTTTAGGGTGTCACAGTCGTGGCAAGAAATTAGACATTTTGCCGACATGAATGTTGTGGCAATGTTAAGAAGCGACCTATTCACACTTAACTATTATCAACCCTGCTGTACTTGTACCAGAAAAATCGGTCTAAAAAGAGGAAAAATATCATGGGATCATGGGCCTCCTCTAAATGAAGAGGTATAAAACCCAACATGAAAGAGGAAAAAAATGAGAGAGGGAGAGATGATTAGAGAGACAATTGGAAAAATCCTTGGACGAAAGTAGAGGATAACAGTTGAGAACAAGGCAGAATCGGAAAGGGAGAAGAAGAAGGCAATCCCTATAGGCAATCACAAGATATTGCATCGCCAGAGTTGTGGGTTGGATAGGCGAAATATATCTTCCCTAAGTTCTTCCTTTTCTTCTTTATTTGTTTCTTTGTGATCTTAATTGATGAAAATGATGTTGAATGTTTTTTTTTTGAATTTGGATGTTATTTACCAACCCATGAGTTAATCTCATAGGGTTGGGATTGCGTGATGAAACCTTTATTTCCTTTAATAGCTAAAGCCTAGATTAGTTTTAATTTATTGTTTCATTCAATGGTATTTATGAATCGCATGCATATAATCTCTAGACATAGATGAATGTGCAACATGTTTATGAAATTAATCTAATACTAACAAGGTTAGGTTAGTTAGATTGAAATTGAATGATATGAGCAAGTATTCGACCGAATACTTGTAGCATTCTTTAGACATAGAACTGCGTTCTATACGACAAGAAAACAAAATAGTGCTGGGTATCATGCTAAAGGCCTATAGACATATATCGTTTTATGCAAGGTAACTTGAGGTCTTACACTCAAAAGAAGTAGGCCATTTTAGATCTCTTCCGAGTTGTAGAATAAGATTGATTTTGCCAAGGCAGTATTGGTTATTAAGGGTAGATTCTCAGTAATCCCAATCTTACGATTCAACATCATAGATCCTTTAATCTTTGTTATAGCATCTCTATTTTCAAATCCTTAGTTGTTACTTGTTTACATATTATTCAGATAGTCATTCTCGTATTTGCCATTATATACTTACTCTTGTCTTGCCATAGCATTTTCATTTATTTGTTAGAATTCACATATTACACACATCGGTATTCCTTAATTAACTCTTCATTCTTATTATTGTTTTTGCCATAGCATTAAACACACTCCTTTATAATAACTTGACCAATTTATACCTAACTGATCCATGTGAAGACGATCTCACTTATCACTTTATTCCTAGATCCGACGTGTACACTTGCACAATTCGCTTAGCATATTCACACGTGACAATTGAGAAATATTTGTGTTGTGTTTTCTCAAAGCAAAAACATAGGTTTAATGGTTTCCTTTTAGATAATTGAGGTATAACAAAGATGATCTTGCTACATTAACCCTCGCATTTATCTAGACTATCTGTGGTTACATTCCTCCTTGGTTATCTTGGAATGCTAATGAGTAGGCTAAGGTGGCAATAGTGTAAGACTTACCGAAGGAAAGGAATCAAGTGGGAAAAATGATGACTCGCTAGTTATAAAAGATACAACGAAGGATGAAATTCTATGAAAATAGAAAAAGAAAGAATTTAACGTTGGAGATGAGGTCAATCTTGAATTTCAACCTTAGTGGTGAACATTTTTAACTATAACAAGGAATTTGAAACTTTCTTTCAGGTATTATGGTATTTATACAATACGTACCCCCTAATGTCTCCCTTAGATTGATGGTATAACACTTTATACCTGACTCGATCACCGAGTCCGGGTATCGAGTGTTACCATCAACTCAAATATCTTAACAAAATTTCTAATCTGATTTATTTACATACTTAAAGCTGTCCAATTTCATTTTTAAAGCTTCTATTATATCTAATATTATATAAATAATATGTTCTTACAAATTTGTTACCTTATCAAAACCTAACGGTTAGTTACAATCTTAAATTAAGACTCTAATACAGAAATATCCAAGTCAACCCCAAGGCGTGGCCTCTGAGGGTTCCCCTCTATATGCATGATATGACTGTTGCACCCTGCGCGCTTTGCTGGCGGTGTTTAGCTTGGTCCCCTCACAACAACTCTGATCAATTTGTTCCTGCATCCATTGCAGTACAAACATAAGTTCATATGAATTTAGTGAGGTTTTGTACAATAATGCACAAAAAGTACTATATTTTTGAGAATGAAATAAAAAAATTGAATTTAAAACTCCTGAGCAGTCCTGCTGATCTGGTGACGTGACCAAATCATTAAACATTTGAGTCAATCATTTGGGAAATTAAATCCCTGGATTTGGAAATAGATGTGCATTTCCAAATATATATATTCGAAGATTTGATCTGAAACAACTTCATCTTAGACATTCATATTACCTTTCCACGATTGACTCATAAGGATAGTCATATACCCTAATCATTCAAATTGTTGACTTCTAATACCCTATAACTATAATTCTGTCTTAGCCCCTCCTTAAGGAAGACCCAATTCTAACATCTTCACTTGCAGTCTCCTACATGACACCTGGCTAATAGATATACAACCTTTTTCTTGTAGACTTATACTCCGTAGGATAGTCTAGTAGGATCTTTCCCCTTCGAAACATTTGGCTAAGATATTGCTAAAAGTAGATAGGCCCTAAAGACTATCTCTTTCTTAGTTTCCCTTAGTGGATTTCCACAACGAACAATCTGAGCGGATTCCTCATACTAAAATAGACCTAATTGGTATGTTATTCTTTTGTTAAATCCCAATAGATTTTCCACCAAAGATAATCTTTGGCGGACCTCTCTCTCTTAGGAGAATCCTTGGCAGACCTACTCGTCTCTAGTTGCCTCTTACCCACGACCCTTAGGATAAAAATCTATTTTTTCATCTCACTATCATACCCAATACTGGTTTACTCACCAAACACTAACAGACTCATATGGCTGGTACTTAAATACCTCGAAGAATATATCCCTCCCATTACATCTGTAGCATTAGATTCAATTGTTCCAAGTCCTCTTACAGTATCAGTTTGGCAGGTTTCCCTTATTAACCTAGTTACTTGCATTTCCAGATGTTTATACATGTTTTTTCTTCTCTCTTTAATTTGGTGAATTCTCTTATTATCCTGTTTGCTCAAGTTCTCAGACGCTCCACGATCATCTTGTTCTGCTACTCACCGCGTGATCATATAGTTATTCTCTACCTCGAAAGACAGTTTCCACATATATATCCTAAATTTCACGGTCTCCTTAGTCCATTGTAGCCATCCGTTGCTAATTATTCTATCCCCCACTAAGTAGCCAGTCGAATCCAATCTAACTAAACCAGAATTGAAATACAACTATTCCTAATCTAGCCACTTAAATTTTTGAATTTCCCAGTAGAGCCCACCAATTTGCTATTTAGTTCAATATACTCCCAATTCTCTCTTAATTTCAGGTCCTTAAAGAGGGTCGGGTGTGACAACTCCCTCACCCTTAAAGAAAATTCTGCCCTGGAAATTCCCTTTCGTGACTAGTTCTATAAGCAGACTCTGGGTGATTATTCCTTTATTGTATAACTCTCTTTATAACTTACGGGAATACACCTCTACACTTTCATGTGGCTTAGCATTAACCATTGAAGCTTAGTATTACCTTAAACCCATCCCGCTTGAATGGCAGATCCGTTTACAATCTATATGTAGCAGACAACTACACAATGATAAATTTGATGTTATTCAGGAGGAGTCTCCAGCTGACACTTGGTGCCAAAACGTCCCGAAATCAAATGCTTCTTAATTTATTCTACACTAGCGTACGCCAGTTTGGCGGATACTTGACAGTCAGCTTACTCTGGTGGATCTTCCTTCTTTTTTGGATATTAAGGGGTTTAAGAAAAACCCTTCCTTTGATCAACAGGTGTCAAAAGTAGTTTTGAAGACCTAAACAATTTATTAGTTTTTGAAATCAAAGCTTCTCTTGGACGTTTGATTATTTATATGGATGGCTTAGCGTATTCTAGCACTTCTATCATTCGAAGGTCTTGTCTCAGGGGCCTTCAGTTGGAATGGTCTATTTCTACGTTCATTAGGGCCGCGAACCAATACTCAAAGATTGGGCTCCAAACCTTTGCCTAGATTGCAATAAGCTTATTCTAGTAAAAAGTAAGCTCGTCAAAGATTTCAGTTTTCCCACAAGGTGGTTAATTCCTAAAGAGTCTACTTGTCACCAATCCCAACCTTTAGACATATAGATCGCAGTGGTGCAAGTTGAATGATTAGATCCAGGGTGTACTTTGGAGTTAAGAAGACTTCTCGCAGTTAGAATATCTTTCACTTCTGTTTGGAGGGGAGAAGCCCAAATGGTTGGCGGGCATCAATTCTTTATTTAGGTATGAGCCCTAAAATGGTTCTATCCGTCGAAGAGGAATGGTTGTTTAGGGCTGATAGTGTGTTAGCTTGAGCTCTTATTGGGAAATGGAGGGAACCCACTGATTTCTTTTACACTGTTCGCAATATTCCTTCCCATCGTTGGCTTTCCATAACTTCGGGATTTATGAGTTATTCATTAGGTAAGGACTTAGTTGAGAACGTTGTTGACCTTACTGTTTCTACTGCAGGTCCTACTCCTTTAATCTCATCACCGTTCTCCCATTTTGGTGTCATGGTTGTGGAAGCATTGATAGAGAGTGCACAACAGGCTATGGATATGACTAACTCTAGAGCACGAGCTGACAGCAGTAGTCGAAAAAGGATGAGACTTGAAAGAAAGTCCTCTAACGCCAGGGAGAGTAACGACAAAAGGTTGACCTACCACAAGCTTAGCAAGCAGCCAATCCTTCTAGAGAGTGAATCCCTTACTCTTCCTCGAGTGACCATGATAACATTCCCAACTTCAAACTTAACAACACATCCTCTATTCTTTCCTTCGGTCATTCTCAAACATCATGTTGAGTCCGTTAATGCAACAAACCTTCCTGCATCCACTTCAGCTCCACTTCTCGCGGATTTAGACTAAAACATTTCACGTCAAGCTCCTTATACTTCCCTGATCGGTGCCCTCTATTATACTTCTCCTTTAGACGAGGTCCAAACCTTCTTCTCTTGGTGGAAACATATCAGCACAGGCCAATATCTTTTCTCACCCTTTGTTGTTCAACAAAGACATGATAGGGAGCTGTCCAAGAGTTAAAGGAGTTCTTTTATCCTTTCTCACCCGAACAAAAAAGTTGGAGGAGAGGGTTCGCTAACTGGAGATCTTTAAGGGGTAGCATCTCGCTGATAATGAATGAATTTAGAGAGAGAATAATGAGGCGTTGGAGAAGTCTAAGACAGACACCCAAAAAGGCATTTAGGAATATCTACCTAAATTAAGGGCTAATCTGATCCTACATGCACAGGTCACCACGGGTCCCATCAACTTGAGCCAAGTAAACTTCAGCTACATATACGAACCTTGGCTTCAATTTCTTCAATCCTTCTGGAGTCAAGTGGGAGGGGTTTTAGAGGGAATGGCAAGGTTCTGAGAAATTCTTTTATGCTCAAGACTTAAGAGTATCCAATCCTAATCCTCTAGAAGAGTCCTCTCCAGGGGAAGATTAATACTTTAGTTGTATTTTGTATTACCCCTTCTTTATTTTTAATAAAGGTTACCTTTATTTTCTTTATTTATCTTTCACATTTTTGCTTTATTTATCTTTACTTCTACGAAGATACGCCCAATGCCAGCTTACAATGATCCGCACAACTACATCCACCACTATAACACACATTAATCTTATAATAACCTGAGGGACTAAGCCAAAACTAATTGAAGCATGCATATAGGGGTTATTCCTTAACTTCCTATATCTTTTGGATCAGCTAAACTGAATCTCTGATATCACTAAATTGTAACACCTTATACCAGATCCGATCGCCGAGTCTGGGCATCGAGTGTCATCATTAACTCGAATATCTTAAAAAAATTTCTAATATAATTTATTTACATACTTAGACAATGTCCAATTTCAATTTTTTAAAACTTCTATTATAACTTATATCATACAAATAATAAGTTCTTACAAATTTGATATCTTATTAAACCTAACAGTTAATTATAGTATTAAGTTAAGACTCTAATTTAAATATGTCCAACTCGACCTTGAGGAGTGGCCTCTGAGGGTGCCCCTTTATACGCATGATATGAGTGTCGCGCCTTTTGCTTTATGTTTGCGGTGTTTGGCTTGGTCCCCTCACAATGACTTCGATCATTTTGTTCTTACATCCAAGGCAGTACAAACGTAAGTTCAGATGAAATTTGTGAGATTCTATACAACAATGAACAAAAAGTACTATATTTTTGGTAATGAAATAAAAACATAGAATTTCAACCCCCCTGAGCATTTTTGAAAGTCCTATTGATCTGGTGATGTAACAAAAACCTTAAACTTCTAGGTCAATCATTTGGTAAATTAAATCCCTGATTTTAGACATAGATGTACTCTTCCAAATATCAATATATTTGGGATTTAACTCTTTACAACTACCTCTCAAGCATCCATATTACCTCTCCCCGCTTAACTCATAAGGATAGTTAAATACCCTAGTCGTTTAGATTGTTGACTTCCACTAGCGGACTTATAATGGTTGTCGCTTCAACGTTGGGTCCTTGCCCTAATCCATTCATTTCACTCTGAGCTCAACATAAGATTCCCTTAATACCCCAGTAACTATAATCCTTTCTCTTAGCTCATTGCATTGACATTTCCTTAAGAAAGACCCAATTCTAACATCTTCACTTGCAGTCTCGTACATGAGACTTGACTGATAGATATACAACCCTTTGCTTGTAGACTTGTAATCTATGGGATAACGTAGTAGGATCTTCCCCCTTCGAAACATTTGGAAAATATATTCCTAAAAGTAGATAGCCCTTAAAGACTATCTCTTTCTTAGATTTTCCTTGGCGGATTTCCACTACGAACAGTCCCACGTAGACTCCTCATGCTAAAATAAACCTAATCGATATCTTTTTCTTTAGTTAAATCCTAACGGATTTTCCACTAAAGATAATCCTTGGCGAACCTCTCTCTCTTGGGAGAATCCCTGGGAGACCTACCTGTCTCTAGATGCCTCTTACCCACAGACCCTTAGGATAAAAATCCACTTGTTAATCTCACTATCATACCCAATACTAGTTTACTGGCCAAACACTGGCAAAATCATACTAGCTGATACTTAAATACCTCGAAGAATATATCCTTTCCATTACATCTACTGCATTAGATCTGCTTGTGCCATGTCCTCTTACAGTCTCAATTTGATGGGTTTCCTTTATTAACCTACTTACCCGCATTTTTCTAACGTTTATACATGTTTTCTCTTATCTTCATAAGTTGGCGGATTCTCTTATTATCCTATTTGTCCGTATTCTCAAACACGCTCCACAATCATCTTATTATGCTACTTACTGCATGAGTCATGCAATGATTCTCTTTTTTGTGCCCTGACGGCTTCCTAGTTCACCATCCTAGCGAACTTCATATGTTGCCATACCTCAACTATGGTCTTACACAATATTATGCCATGTTTATTGTCCTGGCAGACTTTCGATTCTGATGAATCATTATACCTCTTTCAAGGTGTCGCCTTGAAGGACCTATATACCATTTACACAGTGTTGCCCTGAAGAACCTATGTACAGTTTACACGGTGTCGCCCCGAAGAATCTATCGATAATCGTCATTGTGGTGTTGCTTCATAGAGTTGATAGATCATCATCACGATGTCACTCTAGCGAGCCAGTATATACCATTCCACGATGTCGCCAAACTCCATTGTATCCCTTTATTAATCCACCCATTCCTCTATTCCGCCAATTGTTCCTATCTTCATATACTCTGTCAAGGTAATCCCCTATGTACTCCTCAAATCATATAAACATACATTTTATACATATCGTTACAAATACTACCACATTAAGATGCACACCAACACAATGTGCATTCAGATAACATACTGACAACATTCATTTATGTCCATAATCTTATACATGTATAGTTCACCAAATCATTATAATCATACACAACCATGAAGTTTCAGATTGTACTCAGAACATACTTAAACATAAAAATTTAGTAGCACAACAAAAAATAGCACCCAAGGTGGTGTATAAAAAACTCAGTTTACTTCCTTTGTCCTTGCTTACTGAGCTTGTCCAAACATCAAAGCCTCCTTCGTCTTGGAAGCTAAGAATGACAACCATTTATCGGTTAAACCAAAGATGCTCAAACCTTAAAAATCCAAAATCCATAATTATACAAAAGCTTTTCAAGAATTCTTACTTTTCTTTCCTCTAATCCATGAGTACATTGAGGTTTAATGGCTTATCAGCTTATCAAATTCTTTACTTCCTACACTCGAATCTCACATTTACTGCCTCATGCAAAGCTTTCTTAAACTTCTTCTTCTTCAGAGCAAACGAAGAGGACGTTGGAAACTAGAAGGAAATTATTAGTTAATTTAGAAGAATTCTTTTCTCTCCATATATATATCCTAATATGCACGATCTCCTTAGTACATTGTAGCCATCCGTTGCTAATTGTTTTGTCTCCCACTAAGGAACCAGTCAATTCCAATCTAAGTAAACTAGAATTGAAATCTAACTATTCCTAATCTAGCCATTTACATTTATTAATTTCCCAATAGAGCTTGCCAATTTTGCATTTAGTTAAATTTACTCCCAATTCTCATTTAATTTCAGGTCTTTAAGGAGGGTCGGGTGTGACAGATGGGCCTAATGATTGGATACAAAAGCCTAAAGATAAAGAATGAGATTGCACTTAAAATCTAGAAGTTAATAAAAATAAAATGTTATTGTTGCTAATGTTGACATTGAAAATGTTGTTGGAGTCTAATTGTTGCTATTGTTACATGATTTGAAAACTAATAGTTAGTTATTTATTGGATTTACATGCTAGCTTTTTTCGATAGACCATGGTACTATAATCATAGTAACCAACCGTAGTTGGATCCTTATATTTTGAGCATTGTAAAGGTTACTCCTTATGTAAAAATTCTCTCATCTTTCATCATTTATTTCTTTTCTCAATCTCTTACTCATTTTCCATAAAAAATTTGTGACAATCATGATGTAAATTAATTACTGTTCCTTTAATTTTTGGTAGAAAAATGAACTTCATTAAAAACTAAGCATCAATAATGTGGATAACATATAGCCCTTTGGCCTTAGCCAATAAGATAGATTTAAACCCCTCTAGCGGATCATTACAAACATTAAAATGAGGCAGAGAATTAAAACTTTACAGGAAGACTTGAAGTTGACAATTGATCCCTAAATTTGCAAGAGCATCAACACTCTAGTTACCTTCCTTGAAGATGCACTTAATCTTAGTATTCCATGTACTAGTTAAGAGTGTCTTGCAGTCATCATTAAGTGTAGATAATACGACATTAGAATCTACATCATTCTTAATTAAGCTAATAACAATAGTGGCATCTGTTTCAATCTCAAGGTTATTGAGGTGTATATTTTTAGCGAGTAAAGGTCATCTCTCCAGGCCTAGAGTTCAGCTGCAATGCTAATTGCAAGAGGAATGTAGCGAAATCATCCCGGAACCCACCTTGCCTTCATGATCCATTGAAATGGCCCCTGCTCCTACTTTTTGAATATTTCCCTTAGAGGATGCATCGGTGTTTACCTTTTTCCATCCTTGTCTAGGCATTACTACTTCACGGCAGTGATTGTCTAAAGGTATTTAACTCTAGTAGTCATTGAACTAGCAAAATGCTCACTATCTCCTATTATGACTCTCTCCCTTATTGACCCTTGTCAAAACCCACTATCAAACATGATGACATTACAAAATAACCAAATCTCTCAAAGCATGAAGGAAAATACGATGAACCATGACAATCTTGGTAAATGACACCATATTTTTCTATTTAAGTTAGAAAGGATCCAAGGCTCTCTAGTTTCATCTAAAGATGGCAATTGCATGTTTTGGTTATAGCAATGAGACCACCAATCCTTAACCATTCAATAGTCCGACAATAAATATATGATAATATATGGATGCTCATGATAGAGCAAACACACATCTTGAAAGTTAAGACCTCTCGAACTTATGAAGCTCCTTGTGGGGAGAATTTGAAGCAAACGCTTCCACAAGTAAGCTATCATATGTTATCAGCCATTTATTGTGAACTAATCTTACTATATTTACCCTTAACCATTGGGATTAATCTAGTTTTGCAATGTAAGGCAAGCAAACCTAAAAGTGGGTGGGGGTTTGTCCAGACTCCAAATTACTGGGCCAATAGTTTGGCCCAGTATACTGTCCGGCAAATGTATGGTTCCTATTGACCATATATTGTCGGTACATTTCTTGTCATATTAAAGGCCTATTTCATAATTAGGAAAAAAACCATCTTTTTATGAACCCATCATCATCATCCTTTGTTTCAAATATTGGGCCGACTGATGGAATATACAAACTTTATCTTACTTTGTCTAAATTCAAAAAGGAAGAAGGTTTGAAAGTTCACAATCCAGCCTTACTTAAATCAGTCTCTTCTTGAAGATTAATAGTTGAAAGGGCAAGGGTTTTAAAAAAATAATTGCTTTTGATGTTTCTTAATGGAAATTATGTTTATTATTTGATTTTTTAAAAATTATTATTTTCAAATAACATATTAAAACAAAATATCAGAACATTAAAAATAATTCTTTGTTAAAATAATAAAATTTTAAAGAGTAATATTTAATATTAATACAGAAGTTAACTATTTTAGAATTTATATTTAGGATTTATGATTTTTTCTCCTATTAATATCATTTTTTTAATTTGAAATTAAGTCATCTACTTGGGAATGCACTTAATTATTATTATTATTATCATTTAATACATTATATATATTGAATTCAATATCATTAACATTAAATAACATCCGAAAATGTAAAAGTCATTTCTCTTTAATTCTTATATTTGGTAAAAAGGAAGACAGAAAGAAAAGATAATTATGCGGGCAAACGTATGTGTGCGCCAGAAATTGGTCTGGCTTTAGGGTATAGGCTATAGATGCCATATAAAGATCACATGATAGCATGCTATTTTATTTTCAAAGCTTTGACCCTTTATATATTATGTATTGAAAAGCAAAGCATTGAATGATTGTGAAAACTGTTTTACTAAATTTATCCCTCCCCCCTCTCCTGTTCAAAATTCCATGTCCAAAGTTTTTCATGACCCACAAGTTTCCATAGCATTTCCTTTTATTATGAAATCTCACTTTCACAATCATCAGATAACGTTATCATTACGACAAGAAAAAAAACAGATAACATTATAGTGTATTTTATGAAATGAATTGCAATTTGCAATTCTATCTACTTAAGAAAAGTGCAGACCGGGGAGGGAGCAGGTTTGAAAATTCTAAATAAATAATTTAATCAGTGGATAGGACTTAGGTATAAAGGTTAAAGGTTGCTTTACTGAAATATATATGATATGAACCATGCTGCCCAGCTCCCACGTAATTAGTCCCATATCACTTTTCTTTTATATATACTTAATCACTTATCACCATTCATGTTGAATTTCGTTGCAAAAAACATCCTAGTTTTTAGTTTAATGGTATTGAATTTTCACTTTAAAATTTATTTCGTGGGTTCTAATAGCAAGGATAATCACAAATGTAAATTAATAGTGATTTGCTCCTGAATGTTATAGATATAAAAAGAAACAAAAACAAAATAAACTTCGTTACTAGACGTTTAAGTACAATTTTCTTTTGTCTTTGTTGTTTGCTAGGCTGATAGCTACTTTCTCCTGTTGAATTTTCAAAAGTTCTGAACATGATCATATCAATCCCCTTTGTTTTGTTTTGTTTTGTTTTGTGCTTTTAGCCCATCAATCACACATGTCTCCCACACTTCAACTGTACATAATTTGCGTTGAAACAGTATTATTTTTGTTAATTGATAAAAAGTTGCACTGATTTCTGTGGGGGAATTCTTTGATTGTTTTGGAATAAAGCAATCCAGCGCATGCTTTCTAAATGCACCCATGTTTTGGGACTTAAAATATTCAACTATTTTGCCATTGATTATGTACATCTTAGCCACCCTAGCCTGATAGCTAGCCATTTCAATTATTTATGATCTTTACTTCAACCATGAATCAACCCAATAGGCTAGAATCGTTCAAAAAAAAAACCCTTAGAGGCTAGAAGGGAATGTAAGTATTTTCAAATGATTCTATATCAATTATAGTAATGATTTACTCTCAACATATATAGTTATTACTCAATGTTGAAGTAATTTCACGTTACTAAAAATAATGTATAAATTAAAAGGTTTATATATAATGGTCTTTAAAGCTAAACTAATTTAGTCTCCATGACTAGCCCATGGTTAGCTCATGCAGAATGGGCTACTTATTTATCATATATAGGAAGATTTGGGCTTTTGGGCCATTTGAAGTTTAGTCATGCAATTATTTAATATATTATTATTTTACCAAAAATATTTGTATGAAAAATTATGTTAACATAATTATTTTAAAAAGTCTTAAAATGAAAAATACTTAGTAAAGGTTATAAAATAACACATCTTATGCTAAATAAGTAGTGCGATGTCGCGCCATTGGCCATTCTTTCTCTGATTCATTAGCAATCAAGCTACGACATCACAACATTATCCGTAAAACTTACAGCACGTTTGGTTCGCTGTATTGGAATAAAGGTGTAATGGAATAGAGGCATAATAGCAAATCAATTGTTTGGTTGAATGTAATGGAATAGAGGCGTAATAGTAATATTGTATTTGGTTGAATGAAATAGAGGTGTAATAGCATAATGGAAAAAACTAAAATGACTAGAATACCCTTAGCATAAATTTGTTTGGGTAAATGATTATTGTTATTGTTATTTAAATTTTAATAAGATTATTAATATCAATAATAAATAAGTTAATCATATTTAAACATAATAATTATTAAATATATTATAATTAAAATATATAATTTAATAAAATTTTTAATAATTAATATTCTTATATGAATTTACTCAAATCATAATATATGATACTATAAAAGATAATTTGAAATAATTAATATTAAATATATTTTAATTAAAATATATGATTTAATAAAATTCTTAATAATCAATATTCTTAATGAATTTACTAAAATCATAATATATGATACTATAAAATATAATTTAACATAATTATTATTAAATATATTATAATTAAAATATATAATTTAATAAAATTCTTAATAATTAATATTCTTATATGAATTTACTGAAATCATAATATATGATACTATAAAATATAATTTAACATAATTATTATTAAATATATTATAATTAAAATATATAATTTAATAAAATTCTTAATAATTAATATTCTTATATGAATTTACTGAAATCATAATATATGATACTATAAAATATAATTTAACATAATTATTATTAAATATATTATAATTAAAATATATAATTTAATAAAATTCTTAATAATTAATATTCTTATATGAATTTACTCAAATCATATCATAATATATGATACTATAAAAGATAATTTAACATAATTATTATTAAATATATTTTAATTAAAATATATGGTTTAATAAAATTCTTAATAATTAATATTCTTATATAAATTTACTCAAATCATAATATATGATACTATAAAAGATAATTTGAAATAATTAATATTAAATATATTTTAATTAAAATATATGATTTAATAAAATTTAAAATAATTATAAGTAATAAATTTTTTTATATGAATTTTTATAATTTAAAATAATTATTATTACATATAATTTAATAATAATATGTAATTTCATAAAATTCTTGATAATAAATTTTCTTATATGAATTTATACAATTTAAAATAATTAATATTAAATGTAAATTAAATTAATAATGATATACACTGTAAGTGAAATGTTATGTCCGATTAGGAGCTAACTGTCTGTTATGTCCAATTTTTCCCATTTTTTATGTTCAAAGGATTTTAAATGATATATACTGAATCTGCAGATCACAAGTTTCTTATTTTTACAACAGGTCCAAAACTTGCACAATCCAAACTAAACTGGATATATTTATACATTATATATATAACATTCAGTCTCGTTAGGAAACATGAGCTACCCATGTTTACCTACTTTAGTAAACAGGAAACATAAGCCAAAACACCTCGATGCAAATGCAATCCACGTTGAAAGCGATGTTCCAGAGACGACAAATCCAAAGCTTCCCGAAACAGCTGCATTTTCTTTCTTGATCTGGACCAACTTGTCATAAACACACCAAGGAAAGCTCAGGAAATGATCCCTATTCATTCCCTCATTATACTGACCCCAATAACTTGGATGATATGTGACATAGTACCAAGCTGAGGCTTTTGCATATGTATCATCTATTTCTTCATCCAACTCACTTCCTTTTTCATTGAACCATGACCTAGCTTCCTTTCTCAATGATCTCACTGCCATGCTGATCGCTTCTGCATCTCTTTTCTTCGTAAAAGATCTCGACATTTTCATGATACCCCCACTGAGTATTTCAGCCTCCGTTTTGACCCTGTAATAGTCCATCAAATTCCCCAATTTGTAATCGTATTTACTTTTGTAGAAGAAAGCATCGTCGATATAATCCTCAAAGCCTTCAACTTCCATGTTGGGATCATAAAATCTCTGCATCTTTTCCCGAGTTACGAACTTAATCGAGCATTCATTGGCTGCAAGGTTCTTCACCTCTCGGAAAAGCTTTCCAATAACATTGTGTGATTGATAACTTGGCTTGTCTGGTTTCTCCAAGAAATCCGGAAATTCTTTGACCCTCAAGTCTTGTGGTATTTCAGCTGGTACACCCGTTTTCGGAAAGTCAACTGCAATTGAAAACAGCTTTGTCAGGTTCTCTATCAGCAAAAGCAGTATGAGCATTTGAAATTATTCCCAAACTGTCATTGACTATGTAGTTTGTGAAGTATTCTTCAATTTCCTGCACCAGCATGTAGCAATTATCAAAAATCTCATAATTATATCTACACAGCCCAACAAAATACAGTAAAGCAAACCCAATAGATATCAGTTCAAAAAAGGACGCAAGCACAAAGAATGGATTACAATATAATACAAATACAAATAATAAACTTGAGCCTGAGTAAAAATTTCACTAGTTTAGAGCCTTCGTAATGTGAACTTAAGTATCAAGAAACTTTTCTACACATATTCCAAGCGGATTTATACAAAATACCCAACGAAAAATAATGTTGAAAACAACTCTCAAAATAACACACAGTTCAAGTCATTATAACTATTATACTAGTGCCAATTGACAGAATGAACTTGTAAGAATCTAGAATAATGTTAAACCAATGACATCCTGGAACCGAAAAAAATGTTGGAGGGGGGAAAGAGCAAGAATCATGCATTTCAGCATCAAGAAACTATAACAAGAGAATAGGATAATCAAAAGTCATAACTATTAGATAAATTCAAGTGGAATATAACTGAATACTTCAATACCTAAAAAGCTATTATCTCAATGGTAACTTCATGATCCAATTTGGTTGTTGGAGCGGGTGAATAATCCATAGCATCGATTTGCTTATATGGAATCAATTCAGGGTCCCAACAGACAAAGTAAGTATCACCATCCAGATCACTTCCAGAGCATTCATTGGGATGAGGTCTAAAAATTTGATTCTATTTAGTGTCAGCAAATCACCATGCATTGTGAAATATTACAGAATACAACCAAGCCTACCATCTTGTTATTATGTGTAAAGACACTGAAAAGCACCAGATAGTTTCCATAAATTGGGCAGGATTTAACACAAATATGCAAAAGAATACAGGTATAGCTAATCTCCAATTCAGTAATACTCTGCTTGTAAAGGAAATGCTAAACAAGTTCCACCAAGAAGAAAAGAAACATGCATTTTACTACTGCATAACAATCAATGATAAGTCCACCACCAATAAGGGACAAAAAAGAAGAAGCTAGAATCATACACTAAAACGATAGGAACAAAATAAAAGGCAGCTTTTGCAAAGTATAATGAAGAACAAACACTTTCTCAGAGTAGCAAGAAAACGTAGAGTATGCCCTTTATGTACCTGGTTCCTTTCTATGGAAAAACAACACAAACGACCATAAGGTGCAAATCAGGCACATTGATAGCCTTTAATACACGCACATCACCTGGGTGCAAGCAGGGGTTTTTGGCAACAATTACCTTACCCTGAACAATATCACGTTGGTCAGATCTAGAGCCAGAAAACTACACAAAAACTTGGCCATAATTCAAGGTTCTAGTTTCATCCAGACATCCCATCATAGACCTTCCTTTTTGAACAAAAATCTTGGCTTTAGTCCGCAACTCCAGCAACTTCGAAGCTCGAAAAGTTGAAGATAAACATGCAATCGGAGAAACTAACCTGTAATGAGCAAATCGGGGCAGAGTGCAATGAAGAAGAACCTGTAATCAGAAAAGGGGAAACTGATTAGGTTAACACTGCAATAATCGATGAAGAAGTCAATGCACTAACAAGGCAGTAACCTTTACCTTTCAGTAGCAGTAACCTGGAAACCCACCAATTGAGAGCAATCGAAAGAGTGACAGAGAGAAAAAGAAAAGAAAGAGTGACTGGTTGTAAAGAAAAACAAAAGAAAAGGTTGAGAGACAGAGGGAGCAAATCGGTCGAAACTTGAGCAAATGGGCAGAAGGTAGAAGGAAGGAAGAGGAGACGCAATGGGGAAGCCAATCGGGAGGGTAAAACAGGGAGGGTAAACGATACAACACCTAATCTGAGCAAATGGGATGTATTACAAATCGGTGGATTTCACCGATTAGGTTAGTATTGTATTACAGGCGTAATAGTATTACCATGAACCAAATAATGGAATAGAGGCATCTTAAGTGGGGCCACCGATTAGGGGTGTATTGGCATAGCCTATACATCCAACCAAACATGCTGTAAGTGTCAAGAGAAATGTTCTTTAACATGCCTTTTTTCATTGCTTGTATAAAAAGAAGTGATTTAATTTGTCATTCACTCTGCTTTGTTGTGTACAAGGCATTGTATCTTAGAAGCAAAATTAAAAGCATTAAGGGAAGTTATTCACACTTCAAATCTTATTTTTAATCGTCTTCACCATACATTTGTAACAATCTTAAGGCTTTTAAGTTGACTTACAATTACGGAGACCGAACTAACTTTAAGTTTAAAAATCTACCAAGATATGATCAAGGATCAATGGAACTAATAATACAAGATGGAAAGACAAGATGGTTTTCATGTTAACTGCATTAAAGATCTTTTATGTCCTTAATCCAAATCTACAACCATTACTAGAAGTAACACTTGCAAACTCTGGAGATACTATCAAAGAAAGAAGCAAACACCAAAAAAAATGAGTGTTTTTTTTTTGTGTGTGTGGAAACATACAAAATTCTCTCATAAATCAACTTTATAGCCTCCACAAAAACATGAATTCACCAAAGTAAATTTGGATTGCACTTGAAAACTCGTACAGAAATGAGAAGAAAGGTATATATAAGTCCCTAGCATTAATTTTTTTTTTGAATTTTCCATCATTAATACAAAACATATTATAGATCAAGTGATTGAGTTGCACGTTCTAGTTTCAAAATAAGTGAGCTAGAAATCAAGGTTTTTAATTCAATTCCAGTAGGTGCAATTTTATCTTAGTTGTCACGCTCTAGGAATGGATATATGAAGAAGACATTACTGGAAAAATGGATTTAGAAAATGATTATTTTAGGTATAGCGGAAGTTTAAAAAGTTTTCTAAACTCGAGCCCTTTTGTGATATTTATAGTAATTATCTTAATTAGAATTCTACACGTGTTTTGTGCGAGGTGGGCTAAATTCAATCCTAGCTTTCAATCAAAAAATCATTTCCACTATCCTTGAATCACGAATTATGTCGAGTGTGGGCTTGAGCAACATGAACAAAATCATAGAATAAAAAAAGATCCATTTACTTTCAACAGGAAAGTAAATTTTCTCTATGAACCAATAATTATTTGTTATTTCTAGAAAATAGGATTTATTCTTTGTAAATAAATTACCACTATTTTCTGGTAGAATAATGATGTATGGAAATTGTGTGTTAATAGCTCAGCTGGTGTTCTCTATTTATACAGAGAAGTACAAGAGTTTTGGTTGAATAAGTCCTCAATAAATAATATTTTTTAATAGAAAACACGACTCCTACTAGAGCTATAGGAGTAAGGGGCGGTGGCACCCTCATAGATATACTAGGGTTGCTGCCCCTTGTATTTAATATAATGCTCAACTTTGGGCCTCTCATGGATTGGGTCCAATTATATGTGTTCCTTGAACTCTTGGTCCAACACTTTATAATTTTATACCAACTAATATATATTTTCTATTACCAAAAATAAATATTATTTATTCAATTAATTTAATTAATTAAACTAACTAAATTAATTTCTCAATTAAATAATTTTCTCAACCCAATTCTAATTTCGTTAAAATAATAGCAACTTTACCACAATAGAATCTATGAGGAAATATATTTAATTTTCTTATTCAATAAGTCCATAATGACAAATTATTTAATTCTATCTTCTAACTTTAACTATTTAATTACAATTAATTAAATAATAATCGAAAGAACCTTAAATTAATCCCTTAGTCATTTCTTGTATTTAGTGAGAAAACATTCACTACGGGTAATGATACATGTGGTCTATTTCTCTTACTTTATTGTTTTCATTCATTTCTATTCATTGGTTCTACATGCAATTCATTTATGATTATCTTGGGCTAGCGGAGAGACCGATTGAACATATAGTGTCACACCTAGTTTTCATTAAGGTCCTAAAGTTAAATAGAATTGGGAGTTAATTGAATAAAATAATAAGCCGACGGGGTCTACTGGAAAACTTGGAAAATTTTGTGGTTGATTAGTGATTGGTTGAGTCTCTATCCTAATTTAATTAGAATGGAACCAACTAGTTTCTTAGTGGGAGGCAAAATGATTACCGATGGATGGCTTATTTAAGGCTTCAGTGATTGTGCGAGAAGGGTTATATATATTTTAGAAGCCTTATTCAACATATAAAATTCTTCTCAATTCTATTTATGAATTCCTTCTCATCCACATCATATTATTCGATTGCTCCAAAGAAGGCATGGGTTAGTGATCGTCAAATTTAGAGTCAAGAAGTAGAGAATCTAAAGAATTGGTAAGCCTTTCTATCTTTATGTATTCGTGGATTTGAGAAAAGGAGTAAGGATATCTGAAATATCTAGGAAGCTTCTGAATAATACTTAATTCTAGGTTTTTAATGTTTGAATACTTTTTATTTAACCAATATATTTGGTTGTCGTGCTCAGTTATCCAGATGAAGGAGGCTCTAGCATTTGGAAAAGCTAAGCTGACAAGGATGAATGATTGTAGGTGAGTTTCTGTACTCTATTTTGGGTGTTTGCTATTTGAATGTTCTACTTGAGTGTTTGTTTTGAATTCAACTTGAATTACATGGCTGTGTATGAATATGGTGATTGAGTATACTATACATGTATAACGTTGTGTAAATATGTGTACGTTTGCAAGTATGTTCTCTGGATGTCAAATGGTTGTGAATTGGTGTATTGATAAGTGACATACTACATGTTATAGTGATAAGTACAATGCATTCTGTGAAATATATGTTTATAAAATGTGGAGTACGAAGGGAGTTACTTTGACGGTTTAGATGAAGATAGGAAAGCTGGCGTAATGGTGGAATGGGCAAATTGATAGGGGATTGAAGGAAGTTTGGGAGCATCGTGGAATGGGTTATCTATTGGTCCTTTAAGGCGGCACCGTGTAAACGATATATAGGTCATTTGAGATGACACCTCGAAAGGGGTTTACTAATTCTTCGAAATCAAAAGTCCATGGTTAGCCATGACATGATCCAGTGGTGAACAGGTACACTTTATGGTGGAATGGAGTTCGCTAGGATAGTAAAAAGGGAAGCCTTCTAGGGCAATGAATCGTGAAGCATGTTAGGGCATAAAAATGTGAAGTCTTTGTAGGATTCGCACGGCGAACAGTCTAGTATGATGATCATGTTGCGTTTGGAAACAAAAGCAAGTGGGCTAATAAGTGGATCTGTCAAAATACGAAGGTAAGAGGAATGGGTAGAAGCGTTTTAAACTTAGGCATGTGTAGGAAAGAGGTATTTCGTGCAAATTTATTGCAAAGAAGTATTCGCCATCAAGAGTCCGCCCGAGTTTACGTATAAACAATAAATGACTATGGGTTAATAGAGTGGTTCTTCAGGTTTTATATTTTAAGGGGTTAATGATAAAGAGGTCAACAGAGAGGTGGGAAGTCTTCTAAGGACCACTTTGGAAGGAATGTCTACCGTAGCTGGCTAATCGATAAAGTTCACCAAAGATTAACAAAAGAAGAGGATGTCTGTCAAGACTATAAAATGTGGAAGTTCGCCAAGGACAATCTAAGAAAGATATAGCCCATCGTGAACTATTAGTTAATGAGAGTATCCTGGTAAATGGTCTGAAGTGGGAAAAGTCTTATAGGACTGTCTTTTAAGTACAAGCCCGCAAAGAAGTGGATGTTAAATTATCAGTCAATTCTCATATTCAAGGTTGCGAATGAGGTTATCATTAAATGAGTTTTCCTTAAAAGAAGGGTTTATGCAATTGGCTAAATCTTAAGAAGGAAATTATCAGGGTTATACCGTAATTCCACATTAAGTATGTATAGAATGAAGGGATTAAGGTAAGAATCTGTAGTCATGGCGAAATATCTGCTACTTTGTCAATAGTAATCGCTAACCTATATATTATCGCATCTAAATATCATTGATGAGTCAAATTAGGAAAGGTAAAATGGAATTCTGAAATGAGCAAAACAAGTTCAGGTCTTAGAAAAGGGTCGTCAGTAAGAGCAGTATTTCAACCGAATTAGCCAGATTTGTCCATCCACTATTCATTCTAAAAGAGCATATGGGTGCCATCTACGCTGGTCAAGCCATAATTTCCTAAGACACGTGGAGTTTTAATTCTGTGCATGAAATCTTATTTACCTAAAGAATTTAAGAGTTCTTATGAATATTGGTGTACAGGATCTCACCAGGTTTACCTGAACTTATAAATGTATTGTCTCGATGCAGGGTAAATGAATGACTCAAGGATCTTGAGGAGGGACCAAGCCAGACACCGTCAAATTCACGCGAAGGGCGTAATAGCTTTTTCATGCATATAAAACTGCTCTCCTAGAGGCCACGCCTCGAGAATTAATTAAGTGTATCTAAAGTAAAGTCTTGAGTTACAATTTGTAGGTAATTATTCATGCTTAATTACGTAGAATGACTGTAAGAACTTAGTTCTTGTATAATATAAATTATAATAGAAGTTCAAATCTTAAAATCTATTGTTATCCATGGAATTGAATAAGGTTGAATAGTAGCAATAGATGTATAATTTAGTAGTTTCTAAGTCTCTGAGTAAATCAGGTTAAAATTTTGTTAAGTAATTCGGGTTAATTGTGACACTTGATACCCAGACCCAGCGATCAGGTTGGCCATAGGGTGTTATATATAGTTAGGGCTAATATTATTTATAATTAAGTTTTGACTTTTCTCCTATTAATTATAACATTATTTAGTCACGAAGTTATTCCACTAAAGTGTCGTGACTGAGCTCATCATTATGAAAACTACTTAAAAGGTGCTCGTCCAATGACTTTGTCATAAGTGTGTTACCCTTATAAGATTTCCTTAATCTCTTTGGGATAAATTTGCTCCCAATATGATCATATTTTGTCTCTAGGATCTATTCTACTTATGTCATGTTTGATGTACTTTCAATCTAGTCAATCACATATGTCTCTGTCTTTTCAGAGTTATCCGTTCCGATAACCAAGACAAAGTACTCCCTAATTGAACTTCGTAGATATCATATTAGTCTTTCAATTGTTTTGCTTGTTTCAGATTAGACTAATGACCTGTTTCGGTTATCTACTAATATAAGCTATCTATCCGTATTACGATTCAAGCACATCTACCGTTTAGTATTAGTTAAACGTTAGATAATCAGTGAGCTAATGTTTTCTTTCATTTTGCTTTGCATTCAAAAATCGTTTAAGACATTATATAGAGGATATTAATGTAATAAATAGATATTTTATTAAACCAACTTGTTAAAAAAAATAGAAGTATATAGAGACAAAAATATTACACTAAGGGAACTAGATCTCAACAGACATTGCATTCTTCAGAGTCCTATACTATTAAGAATTATCTTAACTCATTTACATTTTGGGGCTGAAAATAACACTAGTGATGCACTTATTCTTGGTTTGAGTATTAACTTTTGTTTACAAAAATAGTTATAGTAAAGGACAAAAGGCCCCAAATTCATAAGAACGATTTCAACCAAACCAAGAAATAGAAGTCCAATAAAATGTATTTTCAATATGGAAAGAAATGAAATTTTATTAAGGATTGTAGAATTAGAAATTATGGAAACAAGACTAATTTTGGTGTTGTAAGCACAAATACAACCAACCTTATTGAACAAGATATAAAGGAACATGTTGCAATGGTAACTAAAATGAAGATTGGCATGATGGCTGAAGTTTGAGATGGCTACTATTACTAAGTCGTCGGAGTGATGGTTGGATTTTGGTGATACTATTCATTTGTAAAACAACAAAGGACAATTCTAGACATAGGAAAATTGTGAGAAACTAATGAACGAATATTTCTTACCCATTTTATGCCCTTATTCTCTCACGTTTGTTTTGTTTCTTACTAATTTTTAGTTAAATTTGAGTCTTTTAGTTAAATTCACATGTTGTAAAATAGGCCTTAGTTTACTTTTAGTTATTTTTATTACTTTTTAGATACTTTTTATTTGATGACATTTTATAAGTCATTTTGTAGGGAAAAAGAGCAAAGTTCGAAGAAAGAAGAATGGGTTTGGAGGCATCAGAACTAGAAACTATTGGAAAACTGAAGAAACTGCAGTTTGCCTCCAGAAGCTACAGCTTCACAAAAAACTCATCACTTTAATTTTGTGTTCTATTTTTTTACTAAGGACAATGTGGTGTTGTCACCTCAGCTAAAGATGCTACCCTAAAAATCTTGTATAAAGTGTTTCTTTAGTATTCAAAATTTAGGAGGCCATTTTAATTTTAGTTTTGGTTTTTGGTTAGTATATTTTCATAATTTTTAGGACAGATTGTTCAACTTTTGATTCACTTGAGTATTACAATAACTCAATTGAGATTAATTTAATATTAAGATTACTCAGTTTTATTTATCACTTTTGTTATTCTTTATCTCACTATCATTTATGTTACTTGTAAATCTATAAGAGCTAAATTGTTTATGTAGTTGGGAGATCTATAGGTTAAAGTCTTTGTAATCAATATATGATGAAAACATTGATTTAGAAAATTATGGTTGCAATTTGATTTTGTTGATTTGCATTGATGTTGTTAATTTTAGTGAAAGTGGATTGAGAGCCAGTCATCAACTTTACGCTAATGATCTAATTGAGAGGTTACCCAAGATTAATTCCAAGGAAAAACCTCTAGTTGAATATCTTGATAGACAAAGGTGAAGTTGGTAACTACAGTATGTCACTGAGAGGAGATAGGGAAGGTGCGATAATGACACTTGTGTTTCTAAGCATACCCTATAAGATTGGTTCTAGGGAAAATGACCAACTCCGTACTATATTTCAGCTCTTACAAGCTTAGGTAAGTTATAGTGTACCATATAGACGTGACTATGCTTTTCAAGCACTTGGCTAAATTTTGGAGGCATATCTATGTCATTGATTCTAAATTTGGGTTAATTCAGCATAAATTATTAATTTTCATTTACTGAAGGTGATCCTTAACCACTTTATTTTATGAATCGAGATTGAATAAGTAAATTAGTTTGTTATTATTTTATTTTGTTTATTTGAATTGTTTTCACATACTCTCTACATTTATTTTATTAACTATTAACTTATAGTAGTAAGTTAGTTAGTGAGTTGAGTTAATTAGTTGAAATCATTTATGCACTCTCCTCTGGATTTGATTCTTGGAATACTTCCTAACGACTTATTTCATTGTAATCGTTAATTGACAACAATATTATGTAGTTGTAGTTAGTTGGAGAGTAATGGACATTATTTTGAGGTTAAATTGAATATATATATTTTTACTAATTGCTATAAGCTATTCACCACCGATCAGAAATAAAAAGAGATCCTAATGTGACTGTAATGCCTCAATTTTTAGATACAGTAAATGGTACTATTCTAGTAATGTATACAGTAAAAAATATGAGAAAATTAAATAATGAGTTCATTGAATGATATTCCATAACGAGTTAATTCTATATTGAGCAAGGAAATTAGTAATGACAAATGCGAACATGAAATATTAGTAAAGGACTAAATTTAAAAATTTTAAAAGTGTGCGAAGACTAAAGTGTAAATCAACGTAACATTGAAAGGTGGATTACTAATGATTATTTGGTTTGAAGGCAACATGGATTATGTATTAGTACGAAGAAAGTCATGTTTGGAATAAATTCAATAAAAGTGAAATATAGGGACTAAATTGTATTTTTTCATTTTTCCGAACAAGGGTGTAATGTAATTTTACCATGAGTGGATAATATTGTGGAGTATAATTATGATTTATGGAACATATACATACTAGTTGTCACGTGTAGTTACAAGAAGAAAAAAATAGACTAAAGTGTAATTTTTCATAAAAGGGATTTTGGTGATAAATGAATATGAGAATTATTATAAGAGTGTATTCGATTTTTCATAATAGTTTATAATTAGAATTTAGAATCTATGAAAATGTGGGAATGAATCATAACCATGGATTTGAATTTGAAAACAAGGGTGACATTTGGACGACATAATTTTATGTTAACTTTGTCCTCTGTTTTAAAATGAATAAAAGAAAGAAAAGATAAGAATTTTCTCATCTCCTCGTCTAAAATTTTAGATTCAGGTCATTTTGTCTCTTTTCTTCAATCCAAGCTAAAATCTACCTAAGCCTCATGAAATCTTGCTTCCAACATTTCCATCTTATCCTACATCTTTTAACATAGGGTTTTCAAATGGGTAGTACGAGAAAACTTAATCTAGAGAGAGAAAGCTCCAAAAAAGGTAAGAAAAGATTTTTCAACGTCCCAATCACTTTTATTTGAGATTATGGAGTATGGCTTTAAGCTTGAATAATTTTTATAATAACATTACATTTATATATGTGAGGAAATTAGTGGGAAATGAAGCTCCAAGCTTAAGAAAATGGGAAAGTGTTGATACGAAGAGAAAGAGAGAGTTAAGTGCTCATGGAATCTATACCTTTTTAGTGTGTATCATGAGTGATCTTTAATTGATGGAAATGGTTAGGTGAAATGAACATTATATTATTTTGTTTATACATATGTTATTACACGAAGTGGGTTAAGAATAGAGTAAATGTTAGTAATAATCATGAAGATGATACAATTGAGTTATTATAATAAATTTGAGTTTAGGTTTTGCTAAGAATAATGAGTAAGAAATATGTGTTTAAAAAATGATAAAATTGTGAATGTTTGAATTCATTATTGAAATGAGCATAATTAAGAAATGCAGTACAACGAAGTGAAGTAATATGATGTTGGAAATATTGTTATATGATAAATTTGGGATTTTGTTATATGATGTTGGAAATTGGTAGTGTCTAAGTGATGAAAAATAAAAATTTATGTTGTTGGTGTATTGGCTGAAAGTGAACTGGTAATATAATTATGCTTTTCTATAAATATGAGAATTTACATGTGATTTGGAATATTGTATAAATAACCAATGAAATAATTATATATGTGATAGTGTGACAATAATAATAGATGAGAAATGGTGACTTGATCACCAAAAGAAAAAGTGTATAAATGAAATGAAATAACAAATTGGTCAAATGGTCAAAAGCATTTACATGTGTAATCGATATATATATTTTTAATGATATGCGATGATGACTATAATTTTTTACATGAGAATTGTTATGTGACTTATAATGAGAAAATGTTCAGTAAAGCGCCTTTCCCTTGTAAACTTAGTAGAATAGCTAATATATGATAGGCATGCCAATAGAGGTTAATGTGCATGCTTGTGATCAGAGATAGCGTTATGGAACAAAGACAAAGATATTATGCTTTATGGCATAACATTTATGTGAAACTTAGACCTTAAGTGTTTGGTCTGATAGGTGGATGCACTTGTACTATAAAATGTGTAGGGTGTTCGGTTAGAATCTCGAGTGCCTGAGTCTTATTTTACCAATGTTTACTACGAGTTATTAACTTAATTTGAGATAATGAATTCGTTTGATAAGTGAATGTGTTTTTAATAATGAAACTGTAGTATATAATAACTTGTTTTAAATGTGAAGTGAATGAGTACATTATTGTGATTATACTATAACTAAGTGTGTAACACCCTCACTTGACCTAATCACTGGATTCGAGTGTGGGTGTCATAACAGAATCGGGTGATTGTTCATACTAAAATCTCACTATTTTAAAATCAAACTATAATACCTATTTATGAATTAAACTTGCATCAAAGAGAGAAATTTCCAAATAAAAAATTTCCAAATAAAGTTTGCTATCATTACTCTACCTTAAGGGAGCTACATAATTACAATATTTTTCCTTCTTGGCGAAATTCCTAAAGGTGCCCCCTTCCTATGTGCTCCCTTCCTATGTGCATGACTTTACTCAAATGAATC
Source organism: Gossypium hirsutum (assembly GCF_007990345.1). Classification (NCBI taxonomy): domain Eukaryota; kingdom Viridiplantae; phylum Streptophyta; class Magnoliopsida; order Malvales; family Malvaceae; genus Gossypium; species Gossypium hirsutum. The sequence continues at coordinate 25,529,871 of NC_053448.1, read as the reverse complement.
ATTGGTTCCACTTGATCTAGTTTAGTCCCTCTTCGAGTTCCTTATCCCTCGAATCTGAAATAACAAGTCAAACTTGTAAGTTTAAACGAACTTAGTGAGTCTCTTCAATACACAAATAATAATATTAATAACACAACAAACTCCTTATTCATTGGGAACATTTATTTTTAGCCGTAGTAATGGACTTTTTCCTATTTTTGATCCTATCCATGAGTGGATATATCGTTGAGTGATTTTCCTTCTGGTTATTCTATCAACCTTTGATAAGTTTTGATAGTTCCACTAATTGTCTCACCATCTTTGCAGACTCTATCTTTCCTTTTACTTAAATTCTTTCTTCCACTTAACCTCAATGTAAATTTCTTCTTCCCATCATTATACCCTATTAATGTTGCCTTCTAGTTTACCCTCCTAAGGGCTCTTGGTGAGTATTCTCAACCTCTTTAGTTTGTGGCAGGCTTTTTCCTTATATTAATCCCACATGACTACCTCACCTTGCATCTATTAGTATGACTGATAAGGTCCTACGCTACCCTGGCGGGTTAAATCCTGCATAGTTTAAATAGTGATTGGATTACTTTGGTGTAATCCAATTTAGTCAAAATACCATACCCTTAAGCGTAGCATGCCTTTTTGTTATGGACCACTATGGCCTACGATACTTAGCCAAATGCTGTTGCGTGGCCATCTGAATTCACGATTTCTTTTTCATACTGCATCTCCACATAACTTGCCATTTGGTGGATGCTTTCTCAATGATTTCCCTTTAAAGAAGAATAGTCTTGGTAGACATTTCTGTCATTTGGCATATCCTAGTTTGTCGATGGGCCCTAGCTCATCCCTCTTATCCTTATGGACTAACCGTCGTACGTATAATAAGCCACTAGGCTAGAGGGTTTCTTGGAGGGCCCTCGACATTCTTTAATGGTGGATCATTATCTATGATCCCTGGGTTAACCATTTCTCGTTCGCCTATACATTAGATACCACTCGTATGTCAACTTTCATGACTACTTCCTATTAGATTAACATCATTATGTCCTGCAGGTTTACTTGGCTACTATTCTTGCAATCCTTTCTTATTTCCATTATGTTCTCATTCATTGACAGATTCCTTCGACCCACTACTCGAATATTGCAAGTCCATACTTCCATTTTCCTTCTAATCTTTTTCCTTGTTTGTGGGTTGTTGCACGATTTCTATTTTTATTTTCCACCCGTGTTTATTTTCCCGACGGACTCTCTATGTTGTCATAGTTAACTTATGGTCTTACTCGTCAGATTCCATGTCTACTGTCCTAACGGACTCCTTTGGTTGCCATAGTCGAACTATGGTCTTACCCCCATAATTCTTGTGTTTAATGTCCCGATGGACTATCTTGTGTTTAACATCTCCTTGGATTATCCCGTGTTTGACGTCCCATCAAACTATCTCGTGTTTAACGTTCCATAAAAGTATCCCATCTTTAACGTCCTGTCAGACTATCTTGTGTTTAACATCCCGTCAAACTATCTATGATATCGTAACGTCTTTCAACTAGGTTTTTACATAGTATAACCCTGTGTTTACTATCCCTACGGACTATCAAAGGATGCCATAGCATTTTTCAACCATGGTCTTAGTCCTAACTATCCTTTCTAGAGTACTTTCACATGATGCCATAACATCTTTTAGTTATGGTCTTACTCATTTCTATCATGATGCCATAGCTTCTTTCAGCTATGGTATTACTTATCTTTATGGTGATTTCATAAAATCTTTCAGCTATGATGTTACTCATCTTTATCATGATGTCATAGCATCTTTCAGCTATGGTCTTACTCATTTTTATGCATATAAGCCATGATCTTTTATTTACTTTCCCTGTTTCCATCCATCAATTCCTCCATTCACTGTCCTATACTTTGATCCTCGAACATCGCAGTGTCTCCTCTACAAGGCCCAGAGCTTCGCTCATCACGAGTGCACACAGTAATACTGTATGGTGGTATCTAAAAGAATCACTTCTTTTCCATTTTCCTTTCCTAACTTCACTTAAAATCAACAATGTTTCCCTTACACGCATTTCATGGATGCAATACCATGGAATCATAGCTAATTCATGCACATTGAACTAGAATAATAGATACTCATAAACCCATGGAACCTAACATACTTAGCTTTTCAAGGCTTGAGTGTAGAAATGCACCTGAGGCTTATTCATCTCATAAACTTAGCTTTTTCAAATGCCAGAGCTTCCATCCTCCTTGCAGCTAAGCATGACAACCAAGGTCATGAATTAAACTTAGTAGTCACAGCTTAAAAACTTGATTTTCTAGATTCATGCAAAATTTCTGAAAAGGTTTTTCTAAATATCGTTATCTTCGTTTCCTTAATCTAATTGTTTTAGAGAGACTAAGAATCTTACTAGTTTACTAGATTTTCTACTATTTTGGTTCAAACCTCATGATCACTGCTCCATGTAGAGCTTTCATTAATTGTCTCTTCTTCGAAGCAAATAAGGAACAATATGAAGAAAAAAGGAAACTGAAACAAATTGGAGAAGAAGTCTCTTGGGAAGTCAATCTCCAGCTATTTATAGCCCTTCCAACACGATCTTCAACCATGTAAAATCCACTCGTTTTTAATCATTTTGTCCCGTACTAAGGGACCAACTAGTTCTAATCCAAATGAACCAGAATTGGATTTCAACCTTGTCTAATATCATTTCTAACTTTTCCTTTTTTTTCCAACAGAGGCTGCCAACTTACTGTCTTTTTCAATTTAACCCCTAACGTTCCTAATTTTCAGGTTTCAAGGGAAACTGAGTGTGACAAAGTGAATAACAAATCAATGAGAATGTGAAATTTGAACTCACCATTAATTATCACGTGTATAATGAAAAAAAAAGAGAAGTAACAAAATGGAATGGAAAATTTGTGTATGAATAGGAAGTATGAAGTTGAATTGGTTGAATATATATAATTTGAATAATGGGAGTAAAAAATGGATGATTTAAGTGGACGATCATCAAATGGGAAATGATTAATAATTTATGGTTATATTGAAGTATAAATTGAACAATTTAAATGAACCATATTTGAATGCCTTGATCTTAATTAAGAGACTTGAAAGTGAAGTGGAGTTAATTCCCTAAATTTAAGTAAGGGGCATAACTTTGAACTATATTCCTTAGAGCATAAAATATTCACCCCAAATATAGGGTAAGGTAGAGAATCCTTGCGTACTTACTAAGAAAATTCTATTGCTTAACACATTCATTGATTTAACATATACGTTGAGTGTCCAGTAGGAGAAAAAGCTTGATTTTGCTTCATCGATGAATCACATCACATCTTAAGGGAGTAACAAGTTTATTTTCTTTTTGTATTTTGTTAGAGGAATTTTTATGTGATGTGCGTAGGTTAAGTTTGTTCAATACTAAGCTTGATGGTGTTTTCAATGATGTTTATGATGCCTTTGGTGCTTTCAAGTTAAAGTTTGGCTTGAATTGATTTGAACATGTTTATGAGATGAAATTGAGTTCAAATGAGTTTTGATAATGGTATAAAATGTTTTGAAACTTATTGGTATGATTTGATTATGTATGGGATTAACTTGAAGTGTTTTAAAGCTATTTTTAAGTCCCCCACACCTAGGTGTTTGTACCCAACCTTCAGGTATTGGTACATGAAATTTAGTAGCCAAAATAGCTACAGTATCAAGGCAATTTATCGATACATAGGGACCAGGTAATGATACATGTTGCCCTATATCATTAATTTTTAGCGCTCATTCTCCAAATTGACTCCAAATGATGCACGAACGCTCTGATTTCATAATGAGACTTTGGGAATGGTCTAAGATGACTTATAAGACCTTAATAAAGCTATTTGGGCAACCATAAACCAATTTTGCGTTTTTCAATGTCTAAGTACTTAAGACATGATTCAATAAGATTTCCAAAACTATTTTAAGGCCTTGAAAGTGTTGTAAATGATTTAATGAAATTTTATTAAATTGGTTAAATGATGATTTTGATAAAAAAAGAAAACAGATTTTGTAAATTTAAATAATGTGTCTGCATCGATCATTGGGTCGAGTAAGGGGTGTTATAAGGAAACAATGATGCTACTAAGGTCCTAAGCAAAGAAACCATCAAACTGAATTTTACTTCAAGACAAAAGTTAAAATTGCGTAATGCATTTTATGTTTTTGAAATTAGGAAAAATATTGTATCCACACATCTAATACGCAAGATGGATTCAGAATTGTTCTAGAGTCTGATAACGTCATTGTAACCTCCCAAACCCGATCTAGACGTTATGACTAGATTGAGAAGGCTACATTAGCCACCGAAATGGCTAAGCTAACTTACGTTACTTTTTAAGACTTTAAATAAACTCATTTTAGAGAAAATCATAGTTGTACTTTGAGTTAGCTTAAAAGCACTCATTCATTAGGTCGTGTATGCTTAGGATTCATTTTATTGTTGACAGTGTTGTTTTAAAAAAACCTTTTGCTTGTTGCACTTCTTTAAAAAAAACTTGAAGTTAAACTAATGCAGCGAAAAAACCACTTTTCAAGTCATTTTGGAAAATTAGTTGCTTTATCGATTTGTTTTTCAAAAGTAGTTCCTTTGCAATGTAGTGGAAACTAGGGAGCAGTATCAACTTTTACTTAAACCCGATATCATGCATTTTTCAGTTATTATGCTTGAGTAATCCATGCATGCAAAAATCCCCAAAAGAAAAGTTACCAAGCTACAGATAAAAAAAATTAAAATTACAAGCCAAAACCAATAAAGACTTAATAATACTTAATTAAAATAATAATCCGAGGTCCAAGTTGATTCTCTGAATGCCGAGTCCGGTCCTAATTTTAAGGTTTACCTGAAAAGTTAAACACTATTAGGGGTGAACTTATGAAAAGCTCAGTGTGAGTCGAATAATTATTTAAACGAACAAAAACATAAATATCGAATACATTGAAACATATTAGCATTAATAGAAGAACACAAAACCATCATTGTAATTTCATATCATTACACAGTGATTATTAAATTGATGTCAAACGGTGTACGAGCATGGGGCATCATTAATTCGAGTAACAGTCACCATTCAGTACAACAAAATACAGTACATAGCATAAATCAATAACATTCGAATATGTCGTGCACACAATGCAATGAAAAAATGTTCCTACCCATATCATCCATTACACACCACGAGTTCCCCAGAAGCCGTCATCCGAACTCCAAATCATTATGGGCTTCAGCCCATTGTGGTTAAAACCACCGATAACAATATGCAAAAAATTATGCCAGTATAAATGCAGACAAGCTGCCAGTAAAAATGCGATAAATCGCCATTCCCCTCGGTACTCCAGGTGTTGTACACTAACTACGAATAATGCGGACTTAATATGCCGCCGATACTCCACGGAACTCCTCCGTCAACCATAAAATCCCAACCCAATGCATATGAAATATGTCACACAATCTCATAGATAATCATATCTCAATACTTTTCACATTTATTTGACATGCTCAGCATGCCATCAATAATCACATACTTTTAGTGAATGGAAACAATGTCCCAATCTTTCAAATTACCATTGAGTTTGTATCAATCAATATCGCTCAATTTCACATACATTACGGATTTTTATTGTGCATAAATAACACCCTTTTTAGTATACAATATAACAAATATCTCATGCACTTAAATCATACATAAGCTTAATATCTCAACATATTATACATTCAGTCAAACATTCTCATATCTCATAACTCAAATATCCAATTACAAACTCAATCAAACATTCATACCATCAAACTAGCAATTTTGCTAACATGTCAATCTTTTAAGGCTCAAAACATACCTAGTTTGGCCACTCACAAAATCAATAATTTGGATATTAAGAGAATCCAATCAGCAATATAATTTATCAAATATAACATGGTATTTAACATTTTCAAACAATTTTATGAATTTAGGACCCACACCTTCCTTTTTGCTTCCTCGCAGCACACGAGCGAATCTTCCAATTTTCCTTAATAATTCCTTAAATGAACCTAAACCAAAATTCAGTATAAATTCAAAAAATTTACCATTAAACCATCCCCCAAACACCCACTTATGAGTTCAAACCAGTCATTGAAATTATAACTATTTTATGAATCCAAACTAGTTAGATTCCTTACACTGTATCAATGCAAACTGTACGTACAATCGTTTTTTGCCTTTATGGATGATTTGGGGCATTTGGGTCAGCACCTAATTCAATAATATACTGAAAAATAAGTATATAATTAATGATTAAATTCCTTCATTTAATCAATTCATAACCTTTACCCAACAACTATGTCGAAATAACAAACTAGTTACCCTTAATTGCACTTACGCTTCACGATTTGTCAGTTTCGAATGGCCAATCGATGAAGAACGTTTTTACATAATTGAAATGGGTTTAAAATATAATTAGGAGGGTTCAAGAACTCAAATTAATGCAGGAAAAATGTAGGCAAGAACCAAGAAACAAAACAACCCCTTTCTTGCACATAGGCGCATGCACCACCACCCATAGTGGTCAAAATTGGGGCTGAATTTTAAAACTGTTTGAGATCTAATTAAATTCTGGTAAAATACCTTTGAAATCATTTAAAATCCCCCAAATTCTAGATCTGGAAATTTTGGTTTTTAATGGACAAGATTAGTTAAGAAATTAAAGAGAGAAGAGACCTTACCCAAGCTAGTCTAGAGAAACAGCAATGGCACTTTCTTGGCAATGTTCGGGATCGATTTTGGCATTTAATATTTCAGATTTGGGTCTAATTTTAATGATAAAAAATAACATCAATATGGTGGAGAATATGTTAACAAATCTTGTGGCAAAAAAAAAAAAGAAAGAGATGGTAAAACTAGTTGTAGGCGGCAACAACAATGGAGGAAAGGAAAAAAAATTAAAATAAAAGAGAAGGAGAGGAGGAGAGGAAAAAATAAGGCAATGAGGAGGAGGATTAAAGGCTGATTATTAGTAAAAAATTAATATTTATACCTACGTTAACTAGGCTTGGATGGCCCACACATTAAAACAATGAGTTTTTGTCAAAAAATTAAATTATTTGCACGGAAAGGGAATTGAAGTTAGGACCTCAAGGATAAATTCACTAATGTTTACCCATCAAACCAATAACTCATTCTTGATATAATTCGAAGTATTTATTTTTAAAAACAATGCATGTCACATACTAGGGTTTAAGGCAAAATTTGCAAAATAATAAAAATGTTGCGAGAGAAGGGATTTGAACTTAGGTTTCAAGAAACATTTCACTAACACTTAACCAACAAACCAATACCTCATTTACTTTCTAAAAATTCATAGATAAATTTCAAAAATGAAGGCATGACCACTCTCTGTCAATTCACAAACTCGATTCTACTAACCCCTGATTTTTGGGATGTTGCAGTCATAGCTTCTAAAAACTTTATTTTTTAATGTATTAAAACATTTAAAAAGATAATGTTGAAGCCCCTATTTTTTAAGAACACCTACAAACTAAATTTGTTCAAACAATCGTTACACCATCTATTTAACCAACTTCACTAGTTCTTAACGCTAATAATACTAAAGGAGATGACTTCGTAATGGCTAGTTTTGTTTTGAAATTGGCTAAGCAGAAAGGAAAACAAGCTTCTCAAGTGTTTATTTCTTCCATCGATCCCTTTAAGGTATCTTCATTTTAAGCTTTTTCGTCATTCAGGAGTTGGCTAATAAAGTGGTTTTCTTTTTCCTTTTCGTAGAGAAATTTAGGCTTTTTCATAATATTGGTTGTTTCCATTGTTTTGATCTAAATTCTAGCAATAATAAATATGAGAGAAAATATATTTAGTCTTACTAATAACACTTGAAGGTATGAAAAATGTGATTTGATAATTGTAAGTTTTGTTTAATTTTTATTTTCCATATTAGTGTGCATATTCAATTGATGCATATGAAGATTTTAGGAGGTTGTGAGTTGAAGTGGACTTAGGAGTGAATTCTTTTCTCATGTGAGTGATTAGTTAGGGATTTGAGGCTATGGAAAACATAAAAAAATGTATAAAAGACATAAAATTAAAGTATTTAGTTAAAATAAAAGTATTAGTAATAATATCAAAAGAAAAAAAAATCTTACTTTCAAGCTTATGTATAAACTTAGGAATGTCTCCTTCTTCATAATTTGGTTAAAATAAAAATAGTATAATAATAATACTAAACAAAAAAAAAATCTCGTTTTCAAGATGATGTATAAACTTGGGAATCTCTACTTCTTGAGAATTTAGTTAAATAAAAATATTATAATAATGTATGATATAAGGAGCAAGAAAAATCATATTGATAATCTTCCACCTTTGATTAAGATCTTTGATAAGTTGAAATTTCTAAAGCATGTGAATGATATAACTCGAGTAAGAGTAGGGGGAGTTTGAAGATGATCTCCAATTCCCTAAGAATATAGATGTTACTTTAAATCTTGTGATAGATGCTCTTACACAGAACCTTGTTGTGGTATAAAAGGCTCACACAATTTGATAAAGAATGGCGTGGGACAGGACTGTAAGTTTATCTAAATCATGGATTTGGCCTAGGGCTTTAGACAAATGAGGGAAAGGAAAACAAATCCAAGTCAGATTTATGAATTAAAAAAACAATAATTAAAATAAGTAATTAAGATGAAAAAATAAGAAAAATTAAATATATAAAATATTTGAACAATTAAACAAGAATAAGATAGAATAAAGAAAAAAATAAAGAACATAGATGAAAAAGATGAAAATTGACATGTAGAAGTACTAAGGAGCCCTGGAAACTGAATGAATCCACAACTCCTTTCAAATGGCTCTAATTTTCCCTCTAAAAAAGAAAACTCAGCAAGAAAAAGCTTAAAGATGATCCTACAATCTATATAGATTGTTAAAACTCTTCTAAATGAAAAATAAAGAGAAATTCTTAAAAAGGAAACTCAAAGAGAATTTTATTAGCTAAAGTGAATAATGAATTAATTAATTGAAATATTTATAATGAATAGGCCTTTATATAGACTAGCTATATACATCTAAATAAAAATTTAAAGAATACTAAAACTCTAGTTAATCTAAACAACAAGTTGTTTTAAACTAAACTTTCTTACTGGCATAAAACTCCTAAATAACTTAAAATACTTAAAAATTATCCAAAATTTAGAATAAATAAATAATAAAATAATAAAACTTAATAAATACAATATTGAGATAATATATAATAAAAACTAAGCCTAAAACTTGAACCCAATATGATTTAAATTCGAATAACAAAGTCCAAAAATCGTAATTTCTATAATAATCTCGTTCAAAAATTCTGCTCGCGCAGTCTTCACTAAAATGGTCATAAATTGAGTTACCAAACTCAAAATCGGGTGATTCGAAGTGTATAGAAAAGATAAGAGATAGATATTTGATCGATAAGAAGACATATTGAAATAGAAAAGCCTATATTTCTTCAAAAAGTGCACCGCAAGTCAACTAATTATAACATGGCTAGGCGAGTGTGCTTGATTGTGGTCCTTGAAGTGTAACACCTAAGCTTGTTAACATCTTCTACATGGGCTTGTCATCATGGATTGATGTTTTAAGTCCACAAACAAAATTGGTCTCTTCTAATTCATCCTTGCTTTGTACTGAACTCCAAAGTCCATCATCTTGGATCTTCAACTTTTCTTCTCGAAATTTCTTCAAGGTAAAGTCTTGAATGAATAAGTTGAGTTTTGACTTCAACTAATTGGATTGGGATCTCATGATTGGGTCTTGGGGGAAACTAAACCCATCATGTCCATGGGTCTGAAATTGAGCCTTGAGACTCGTATCACAATTTCTTACATAAAGAATTAAATTTGTCATCAATGTAGAATTATAGAGGTTTTCTAAGCTTAAGAAGAAATTATTAGATTTCATTATTTATATGAGGGACACATATGCTTGAGATCTTTTTTAGTTGGATTTTTAACAAAAAAATGAGAGAATGGAGTAAAAGGGATTGGAGTAAGGGGGATAAGGTGGTGGTTAGTTTATGGTGATTTTTGTTATTGCTAATTGTGATTATTGAAGTGTTACAACTTGTGCTACTTTTTGCAAACTTGATTTTTAATGTTTAATTTGTGAACTTGATACATGTTGGTGTAACTTGATCGGGGTATGTTATCAAGTTTCCTTAATTTCTTTCTGTACTAGTTTGTGATTGTATTTTGATGCAAAGTTTTGTCAAAATGCCAATGGAGAGATTATTAGGACAAAAGCAATGTAGCATTGAATGTTACACAATGTTTCAAATATTCGAACAATATTGTGAGTAACGTTACAATGGCCTTGCTGATGTTGCAATTTTACTTGTACTTATAATTGTTTTATTTATTTTTAATTTATTGGTAGAAAATATATGTTTTTCTATAATAGAAAGTAGAGAAGTTTATGGGTCGAGCTAGGTTGGGTTCGAGTAGGGCTTAAGTTTGATTTTAAACACTTTATGTTTGACCAAGCCCAACTCAACAAGAAATATTAGTCTAAAATTTTGCCCAAACCCGCCTATATTTGTAAATGACTAACCCAATCTCATTTTTCGTCTACCCATATTATTTTTATAATTTTTTTTAAAAATATTTATGTTATTTTGATTTAATATTTAATAATTTTATATAGTTTTCATTTAAAAAAGTTTTATATAGGTAATTTAATATTTTCTAATATGTTTACATTATATTATTATTTATTATTATAGATTTAATCTTTAGAATTACTTAATATATATAAATAATATAATATAATATAATATAATACTATACAAATTTAGAAAACGAATCGAGTTGGGACGGGCTCAAGCCTTGAATGCTTGAGCCTAAGCTCGACTCATATTTTAAATGAGCCTAATTTTGTTTTTCTGCCTAAACCCATTTTTTAGGCTTAATGTTTTCTTCCAAACCTTCTCAAATTTTTGTTGGCCTTCATGCTTAAGTCGGTAGTCTGATCCTTAAATGGGTCTAATAGAAACTATAACCTCCCAAACTCGGCCTAGACGTTATGGTTGAATCGTGAAGGCCACATTGGACAGCTTAGTGTCGAACTTACCCTAATGGTAGTTAAAAAACTTCGAATACTTCTTTTTATAAAACTGTGGTTTCTATTGTTAGCTTTGGAAAACGACCATTTACTTAGTCTAACCAGGCTTAGGTCAAATTAGCAAATTAGGTGAGTTTTTGTAAAACCTTATTGACGACGTAGCCTTTGAAAAAAATCATTTTATTATCTTATTAGCAGTAGAAATGTACCATTACTAGTCAAATTATTAATTTAGTCATATATCATGCATAGTCCATTTCAACATATTTATAAAAACCATGTATCTATATCAAATATATGTGTCATGCATACATGAAAAACCCCAAAATCTCGAACAGTCCCAAACCACAGTTTAAAGAAACTTTACAATCCAAAACCAAATAATAATAATAAAATAACCTAAAAATATAGTTAAGTTAAAATAATATGATGAAGTAAAGTCTGAAGTTCGTCGTACGTCTGCAGGCCAATTCCGACCCTAATTTCAATCATTACCTTCGAAGTTGAGATAATGGGGTGAGCTTAACAAGCTCAGTGTGAGACTAAACGAGTATTAAGCATTCATACAGGTAATTTCATAAAGGTACCAATAGCACAATCAAACATTAACAATAATAATTTTCAAATGTACATAATCCTGAAAAATGCACATGTGACATCCTACCCATACCATCTGTTACACACCACGAGTTCTCCAGAACCCATCTGCCAAACTCCAATGTATGTAATGCTCGTTATGATAAAACCACCAATAATCAATAATGCAGTGAAACTGCCAAATAAGTAGTTCGATATAATCGCCAATCCCCTCGGTACTCCAAATGTAGTGCACTGACTAAAAATATATGCGGACTTAATATGCCACCAGTACTCCACAGAACTCCTCTATCAACCACAAAATCCCATCCCAATGCACATGCAATAAGTCATATTTAATCAACTTTCAATACTTTTCACATTTATTCGACATGTCCAACATGTCCTCAATAATCACATACTTTAAGAGAAAGGAAGTAGTGTTCCAATTTTCAAATTACCATTAAGATGGTATCTATCAATATCGTTTAATTCACATACTTTAAGAATTTCATTATGCACCAATAGCAACCTCACATATATATATCATAGTAAATATTTCAGGCATTTAAATCATGCAAAAACTTAACAATTCATACCATTCAATCAAATATTCTCATGTCACATAATATAATTATGCATAACAATCTCAATCACATATTCATATAACCAAACTAGCAATTTGCCAACACATCAGTCTTTTAAGGCTCGAAACATACCTGGTTCGGCCACTAGCAAAACTAATATTTTGGCTACTATGACAAACCAATCAGCAAACTAATTATTAAATATAACATAACATTTATCATTATCAAACAAATTTTACAAGTTTACGACCCACACCTTATTTTTCGCTTTCTCGAAGCACCCTAGTGAATCTTCCAATTTTCCTTAATAAACCTTTATATGATCCTAAACTAAAATTTAGTATAAATTAAATCAATTTACCACTTAACCAACTCTCAATTACCCACTTATGGGTTCAAACCAATTTTCTAATTAATAACTATTTTACGAATTCAACCAGTTCGATTCATTACCTTGTATCGATGTGAATCGTACGTAGTATTGTTCTTTGGCTTTACGGTTGATTTGAGGCATTTGGATTAGCACCTAATTCCATGATATACTTGAAAATTAGTAGCTAGTAATTATTCAATTCTTTCATTTAATCAATCCATAACATTTACCTTACAACTATGTCAAAACAACAATTAATTTTACACTTAACCACAGTTACGCTTCCCAATTTGTGAGTTTCGAATGCCCAAACGATCAAGAACATTTTTCCCTAATTGACATGGGTTTAATAGATGATTAGGAAGGTTCAAGAACTCAAATTAAGGTTGGAATTAATTTGTTAATATTCAAGAAACAAAACAGCCCCCTATTCTACACATATGTGCAAGTACCACCGCCCATGGTGGCCGAAATTGGGGCTGAATTTTAAAATGAGTTTTAAAATTTGGAAAAATACATTTAAAAACATTTAAAATCCCATAAATTCTAGATTTAGAAATTTAGGTTTTTAATGGACAAGATTAATTAAGAAATTAAAGAGAGAAGAGACCTTACACAAGCTAGTCGAGAGAAATGACAATGACACTTTCTAGGTGATGTTTGAGATCGATCTTGGAGTTCAAAATTTCAGATATAGGGCTAATTTAATTGAGGGAAGATTCCAGCAATATAGAAAAGGATATGGTGCACAATATTGATGCAAAAAAGAAGAAGAAGAAGATGGTAAAAGGGGAGGTGTAGACAACGACAACAATAGAGGAAAAAGAAAAAAGAAAAAAAAAACTAGAGATGAAGAGAGGGAGAGAGGGTTAGGGACGGCTAAGGTAGAATAAAATGGGTTAAAAGGCTGATTATTTTGATAAAAATTTTATTTATACCTAGGTTTACTAAGCTTGGATGCCAACATATAACAAACACAAGGGAATTTGCAAAAAGTTAATTTATTTTGTAAGAGTTGAGACTTGAACTTAGAACCTCCAACTAACTTTCAAGCTTGCACATTTAATGACTAACCATTGGGTCAAATCCCTATTTTTTTGATATATTTCTAAATTTTATGGAGCTAAATTTAGGATGTTACAAAAACCTAGATATTATAAAGCCATAGGCTTTGCACTTTCCTAATATTGGGGATATTGATCAAGTTGATTAAGGCAATTACGAATTTAATGGAAGGGATTTTTTAAGGTAGTTTGATCCCTATTATGGTGAGGATGATACTAATGTCACGGGGCTAGAACTTTAGTCTCACAAACTATGCGGCCTTAGATGATTTCTTTGCTTCAAATCTACTTAAGTTAGCCTACCTCTTGAAAAATGAGAATTCTTAATGGAAATGCTTCGAGGCAACAAAAATAAAGTGGAGGCAACTGAAAAAAATGAAGCAACACGAGAACAGAAAAACCATAAGAAAGCAATAACACACCAAGTGTTTAAGAAAATGATCTTAAAGTATTTTATAACTCAAATCCAGATGATTACAAATGAGGGGGAAGACCTCTATTTATAGTTTAGCTCCCCCAGATCCAACAATATAGTTTACTTTACATCGACGATCGAGATTAAAACCTATCTACAATTGAGCTTCTTAAGGAATTGACACAATCCTCTAATATTACAAAATCACATTTCATCATATTAAAAATATTCTAAGATTAGTTTCCATATTTTCCATGGAAACCCTAGTTTTCCTTAATTGTTTCACTGGGCCACAAAGGCTTCAAGTAGATAGGCTTGTCTATATGTTCCATGAATTGGGCCAATTCAAGTGGGTCAAATGAGTCTCATTTCATCAATTGACCTCCATTGGATGCTCTTTGTGCATTAGTTACGAGTTTTGATCCGCGGCCTGTGACATTCTCCTCCACCCATTCTCGCAAAACCCTTGTCATGTCCTTGAAATGACATTGATTTGACTCGTCTTAGAACTATATCAATGCCTTGGTCAATTCCCAACTAGTATCTATGTTGGGTAGTTTCACCCCTCTAAACATTTGGCTTGGCTTCCATCGTCACCTAACTTGAATTGTTCATCTCCTTGGTACATGTCACTCACAAGAGCCCACCACTCTTACTTGTCCCCACTGTGACTTGCCTCAATCGATATACCTTTGATCCTCACAAATAAGCTTAGGCGTGCCCACATTGTGTTGGATTTGGTGCCCTGAGTGTAGTATTTTTATTTATGTACACTTGTATTTTTTGAGCATATTGGTTTAATACAATTATTCATGAATTACATTAATACCCTTTTTATATTTTAATACCCTTTTTATATTTTACTCAATGTTTTTTTCTTATAAAGAAAAATGATTTTTAATTAATACTATGCGATATTACGTGGTCAGATCGTAATATGGAAAGATAACTTATATAAGTAGATGAACCTAAACACGTCCTTATTGTAACCAGAAATGAGGAAACTGATTGAAAGAATAATATGTCGTCTATCAAGTCCAATTGGGGAGATGTTACTGACTGAACTGACAATACATAAGACATGACCCAAGTAGAATAGACCCTGAATCTATTCATAGCTTTATTCACTTGTAAAGTTCATAGTGTGGCATACCTTAATCTTGAGTGGATAATAGACTATGTATGCGTGACTCGTATACTTTGATGTAAGTAAAAGCCTAAGTTTGAATATGTAAGGAACTGAAAGCTAGTGTGTTGGGTATGCGACTTCTGTAGTATGTAGCATCATTCACAATAGTGGAATTCATAGCCTAAGAAATGGGTAAATGATATCCTCTCATTGGCGTTACATGATAGATGAAAAGTAAACATGGCCATGGCTTGTTTGTTTTTATGATGAATGACTTAATTACTATATGATAGTAGTTGACTTTTCATGAACGAAGATGTAATGGTTGCCATGAGATAAAATAGGATCATATTGGGAGAACGGATTTATCCCAAAGACATTGATGATATCCTATGAGGGTAACACACTTATGACAAGGTCATTGGACAAGCACTAGTCAAGTAGCTTTCGTAATGACATGTTATTAAGGAGAGCTCAATCACAATACTATAGTGGAATGACTTTGTGACTAGATAAGTTTCTAATTAATAGGCAAAAAGTTTAAACTTAATTATAAATCATTTGAGCCCTAATTACATAAGTCCAATAAGTTCCCCTGCTAGCTCGTTGAAACCAAAAATGAATTGCATGTTGAATCAAATGAACATGAATTGATAGAAAAATGATGATGCTAAAGAAATAGGTTACATTCGAAAATGAACATGGTTTCTCACTAAGTATGAAAATGACCTGAGAATTAATTTAAGTTCAAAAATGGAATTAAATTAATTGGTCATTGTGAATACGTTGAATGTAGAAATTAAATATATTTTCTCATAGATTCTTTTATTATAAGGTTGTCATGATTTTAATGGAATTAGAATTGGGTTTAGAAAAAATATTAATCGGAAAAATTAAAATTTTTAATTAATTCAATAAATAATAGTTTTGGGGGAAATAGAAAAACATTTATTAGATTAAATTAAATTAATATCTCAAAAGTTTTGTTCTTAACCCTACAAGTGCCATCTATTTATAGGGACAAGAAGTGAAATCCTAGTTGAATTTGTAGAACACAAATAATACTTATTTAAGACGACAAACCCATCCCCTCGTTCAACCACGAGAGAGGGGTGGCTAATAGGGTGTGCCTCCCCTCATATGTATTATGATGGGGATTTGGGCCTCTCCTGTATTTGGTCCAATTATATGTGCTTCCTGATATTTTATCCCAAAATTTTATAATTTAATCTAATCTAATACATATTTTTCTATTTCCCCTAAAAATATTATTTATTAAATTAATTAAATAAATTACTTTTTCCAATTAATTTTTTTCTAAACCTATTTCTAATTTCATTAAAATAATGACAACTTTACCATAAAAGAATATATGGGAAAATATATTTAATTTCTACATTCAGTGAATTCACAATGATCAGTTAATTTAATTCCATTTTTAAACTTTAATTAATTAAATAATAATTTGAACTTTAATTAATTAATTAATTTCTACATTCAATGAATTCACAAATATCAAGTCATTTCCATATTTAGTGAGAAACCAGATTCATTTTCAAACGTAACTTATTTCTCTAACTTTATCATTTCCATCCATTTTTGTTCATTTGATTTTAAATGCAATTCATTTCTAGTTTCAATGAGCTAGAGAAGCGATCAATTCGACATATGTGATTAAGGTTCAAATGATTTATAATTAAGTTCTAGCTTTTCACCTATTAATTATAAAATAATTTAGTCACGAAGTCATTCCACTATAGTATCATGACTGAGCTCTCCCTAATAACATACAATTACGAAAGCTACTCGACCAATGCTCGTCCAATGATCTTATCATAAGTGTCTTATCCTCATAGGATATCCTTAATCTCTTTGGGATAAATTCATTCTCCAATATGATCCTATTTTATTTCATGGTAACCATTTCATTTTCATTCATGAAAAGTCAATTACTATCAAATAATAATTTAATTATTCATCACAAATACAAACGATCTGTGGCCATGTTTACTTTTCATCTATCATGTAGTACCAATGAGAGGATATCATTTACCCATGTCTTGGGCTATGAATTCCACTATTGGAATGATCCTACATACTGCAAAAGTCGTAAACCGAATGCACCAACTTTTGGTTCCTTATCTATTCGAACTTGGACTTTTAATTACATCAAAATATTCGAGTCACGTATACATAGTTCATCATCCACTCAGGATTGAAGTATGCCACACTATGAATGTCACAAGTGAGTAAATCAATAAAAGGATTCAGAATCTATTCTACTTGGGTCTTGTCCGATGTATTGTCAGTCCAGTGAGTCACATATAAGTCTCTATCTTCTAGAAGTCTTCTACTTCGATGCCCAAGACAAAGCATCTCCCCAGTTTTAATAAGTTTTCTCATATTAGTCTTTCAATCAATTTTCTCATTTCTGATGAAACTAAGGACATGTTTAGGTTCATCTACAAATATAAGTTGTTTTCTCATATTGCAATCCGACCACGTATTGCAACTTAATATTAGTTAAATATTAGATAACTAATGTGTTCATATTTGCTTCTATTTTGCTTTGCATGCAAAAACCATTGAAGGCAATATACAATGGGTATTAATGTAATTGATGAATATTTTTTTAAAACCAATCTATTAGAAAAAATACAAGTTCATAGATGAAAATACTCACTTAGGGTACCAGATCCAAAAGTAAGCCCCTAAGCTTACCTACATGAGATCTCTGAAAGGGATCCTATTTCTTTACAAAGACAACGATAATTGAAAATAAAAAGCACTAAAAGAAATTTTAAGATGTACCTCACTCATTGCATTTACTCATTCTACCTGCCAAGTTTGCATCATCAGTTTTCCCTCAAAGTTTGATGCACAACCCATCTCTCTTATAGGTGGTAGCCCCACTAATAGCTCAACAAGCTTCACATCAGTTTGCCGCACTTCTAACATTTCCAAGAGGGTATTCATCGTACTCTAATCTACCAATTGGATGTTCTTACCATGATGAACATCCTTGGACAGTTAGATTACTGACAGTACCTTAGTTCCACCTTTCTCATCACGACTCACCAGCACCACGCATTATCATTGACGAGTATCCAAGATACATATGCAATCGACAAAAAGAACCAAAACATAATTAATTATGTTAAAGAAATTCAAGCCAAGCATGAAGTCATAATCATCAAAATGAATTACCACGATGTCTTTCTTGCCTTTCCACTCGTTGATTTGTAGCCTAACTACTTGTGCTATTAACCATCACCAGACGTGCAAATTTCTAGACTCGAAATACTACTACAAAATAGATATTAAATAAAACAACGATGTCTGCAAGTATACGAGTCAAACTGTAATCTAGTAAAGAATGTTACAACAAAACACTCTGAGAAGTATTTTGAGGATCGTACCCAAAAGAGGTTTAATTAAACTTAAATAGTACTGATAAAATTATTATGAACAACCAAATTAAAAGTGATTAAACAAATAACATAAATTATCTAAAATTAAGTCAACCAAATAACAATCGAAATTAATTCCAATTCAATAGACAGAAGATTAACTCACTTCAATGCTCCTAATTAACTTCAAAACTTGGGTTTTATTGAGTTAGCTATTAATTAACCAGTTATTACCTCTCAACCTCTAACTAATGAACTAATCAACCAATACACACTAATCTCTCGACCTCATTTTCTTGACCGAGATAAATTATGATTTACTCGAAAAACTTATCTCTTGATCTTATTTATCCTAAATTACTTCCTAAGGTCATCACTTCCTAGGGTATAATCGCACATAATTTTAGCCAACTAACTCGAATTTAAACCCTAATTCATCCGTTAATTAGTCACACATCTGTTCCTTAATCTCCTTAAGAAATTAGCTACTCATGGATCTAGATGCAATTATCCCTCATTCCATATTTAACATAAAAAATAATAAATTAAATAAGAAAAAGGAATTAAGAAAATAATTTTTTTATGTCAATTTGCGCACAAAAGTCCGATTTCCTTTAACAATTGCGAAGATAACTTTGATTGCAATTGGAAACCAAAAAGAAAGAAATAAAAACTATTTAATTGAAAACTTGGATCAAAATCGAATCCAAGTTAAACAAGAAAAAAAACTATTTAGGACTAAATTGAAATAAAATAAAAAACCTGGAACTATTTAGGTGGGTCACTTGGCCAAGCCTCCCAAAATGAGGCTAAACACTACTATTTATAGTCAATTTTTTTTACCTAATTAGGTTAAATTAACAGCCTTAGTATGATAAATATACATTGTGCAGACCAATTTGCCCTTGATTAATTTTGGCCGATTCTTCATCCGGTGTCACGACACTGCATTTCGAGGCTAAATTCTTTGGCTTCAAAGTCAAGTGTTGCGACACCTCAGCCCTGTATCGCAACACTGTCATCATCCTTCACATTCTAAAACTGTAATCAGTGCTTTGCCAACTCAAGTAGCTTATTAGTTCATCCCTAAGCCCGTATAGGCCCATCAGGTCATCTACTGGCTAAAAAATATGTAAAAAACCACTTATTTTGCATGAATTAAACATATAGTAAAAATAAAAAATAAAGTAAAGACATATAAAAGCACTAGAAAACAAGCTCGTTAAGTGCCGAAAAGACTTTAATTTTCCTCAACAGATTGTGGAAGATTATCTACTCCCGTAGTTGGGACTTCTTCAGAATTTACCGTCTTAATCCTCTTAGTCAATTTGCTAACAGGGAGACCGAGTTTACCCATAGCTTTCTCTGATATAAACAAATCAGATGCCCATGTATCAACAAGAGCACTCCTCTTTTGACCTGTGATGTTAATGTTCACAAACATCAACCCTTTCTTCACTTTAGCAAATTGAGTATTATTGATCCAAACTTCAGTACCTTTTCCTCTTCAAGTTCCACTTTCTCTTTTTTACTACCGTGGACAACATGGATCGTTGTGGGCAGTCCCTCACGCTATGCAAATAACTACATAAGAAGCACTATATTAGCTTCTTTTCATTCTCTTTGTCCCTCGGATGGTTGTTTAGTTTCCTCTTCCCATTAGATGGTTTTCTATTGCCACCTTTGCCTTTCCTATCATGTTCTTTCTCACTGTCTTCCCCACCATTGCTCGTCTCTTTAGACTTGGAAAACTCTAACTTATTTTTCCTTAGACCAGGATCAATAAAAGATTTTACCTGACCATTGCTTTGGTAAGCTCTTTGACCCCTAGTCGACACAACTCTTACTTCTCCTAAGGCAGCAACCCATAGAACACCTCATTCTCACTGAAATCAAGGATTTGGAGTAACAACCCAATGAACTCCCAAACATACTCCCGAATAGTGCCTTGTTGCGTAAGCTGAGGCAACTTAGCTCGAGCCCCCTCTTAGGTATACTCTGGGTAAAACTCCATCCTAAATTCATTTTGGAACTCTACCCAAGTCCCAATTACAGTCGCATCTTATTTCTCATCTGTAGACCTACGGCACCACCATAAGAGACCGACATCAGTAAAGTAAATGGAAGCAATATTTACCATAGTGGCAACATTCTCGATACCTATCAAGTAGAAGTATTGTTCCACCCCCTATAGAAAATTATCCACATCCCTCGTAAACCTCGTCCCTTTAAACTTTTTCAACTTGGGGACATCTATCTCATGCTACTTAAAAACCAAAGCTAGCATCCCATTACCTAAAACAACCTTGTAGATCGTGAGTTCTCCCTTGAGCTCCACAATTTATTCCTTCAAAGTTGTTATTGTGGCTTTGAGAGCATCATTCTTCTTTATCTAATCAACCATGGCAGCATTGAGGAACTCTTTCATTACATCCATATTAGAAGTGAGAGTCTCCACCCCATAGTCCTTGAGTTGCTCTCTCATTTAGTCCAACTCATCAATGTGTCCTTCAATTACCTTTAGTGTTTCCTTTACAGCACCCATGGTTTCCTCTAGATTAACCACTCGACTATCCAAAGCCAACGCAATATCCCTCAATCTGCTATTTTTCCTAATCTTGTCACGGGTATCCATTGAGAAATTATGCTCGTCTACTCCTTTCGTCATCTCAACTAGTGCATTTGAACACTGGCTCTAATACCAACTGTTACAGGGCTAGAACGTTAATCTCACAAACCATATGGCTTTAGGCGATTTCTTTGCTTAAAATCTGCCTAAATGAGGTTAGCTTTCAGAAAGTGAGAATTCTCAATGGAAATTCTCTAAGACACTAAAAATAAAGCAAAAACAACTCAAAGATAAAGAACCAACGAAAGAACAAAAAAGCCATAAGAAAGAAATGACACACAAAGTGTTTGACTAAATGCTCTCGAAGTATTTTATAACTCTGAATGAGATGATTACAAATGAGGAAGAAGACCTCTATTTGTAGTTGAGCTCCCTCAAATCCAACAGTACAATTTACTTTACATCGATGGTCGAGATTAAATCCTATGACAATCGAGATTCTTAAGGGATTTACATAATCATCTAAGATTACAAAATCAAATCTTATAAGATTAAAAATCTTCTATGATTAGTTTCCAAAGTTACCATGGAAACCCTAGTTTTCCTTAAGTTTTTCATTGGGTCACCACGACTTCAAGTAAATGGGCTTCTCCACATGTTCCATGAATCGGGCTAGTTCAAGTGGGTCAAATGAGTCACATTTAATCAATTGAACTCCATGAGAAAATCTTTGTGAATTAGTTATCGGCTTTGGCTTGCAGTCCATGAGACTAGAACCTTATTGATATGCATCAAATACTTTTAAGAGGCTTTCATCCTATGTTAAAAGCATGATTTTGGGAAGCATTCTCTTTCCAACAAGAAATTTATTATCAATGCATTTAGATATATTTATTCACTCTGATGAGAGTTTATTGAAACCTTTGATGAAAAAGGTTTGAGTAATTCAAAGGATTCATTGAGAATGTGCAACTCGATTGAGTAGTAACTAGTGATTGTACAGTTGACTTGAGAATGAATTCAATATCTAGGTAAAACTTTGCAAACGTAAGTGATCCACAGAAAACATCTCTAATATTTTTGTGCTTGTGTTCTTTAATTGACGTTATTTAGTATTGCATTAACTGTTCCAATAATCCCATCAACCTCTTGTATAACACCTCTCTAACCAGGCCCTTCTGAAAAATAATTTCTCTTTTCATCTTTTATTTTTTTGATTTTACGTATTTTTATTTAATATCTCCTATATTAAAGATTTTTTGTTTTCAAAAGAAAAAAAATCAATATCAAATATCAAATATCAAATGGAAGTCCGATTCACAAGAAATATGAAACACATTCTGTTTTTTTTCCCACCTTATCACAATTATTTACCTCGTTTCCTTGTCCTTCATTCCTAATGTGTTGTCGTTTTTTTGCAGTTGAGTTTTCTAAAGGTACCCTACGATTCCATTTCTAGTCAATCATTGAGCAATCATCCATCCCTCTTCCATTCAATGTGCTTCTTTTCTTTAGGCCTCTAATATTCAATCCCACAAGCTTTGAAAATTTCTTCATTTTTTTCTTTTCTTCCTTTCTAGCTTCCATAGCTTCTTTAAATAATAGATCAAGTGGGATACGAGAATCTCTCTTCTTTACTTTCTTCGAAAACGAAAGATTAAAGTTTGTTATTAGCCCTTATAGTATAAGTATACTCTAATTTGATCAATTTTAATTTTTGTATTTTTTGAATTGCCCAATTGTAGTCATTATATTTTTTAAAATTTGAAATTTTAGTTCTAACCCAAACAGTAATAATTAAATCAATTAGGTAATATTCTACTATTGCTACCATAAGTTGTGGATTTAGTCCATGTTCTCCAATTTTATTATTTTTAATCCTTATACTTTTCGAATTTTAAAATTCCAGTCCTAACTCAAATGATAACAATTAAAGCCATTAATTAAAAAAACGTTGTTTTTTTTTGTGAGTAATATGTAGAAATTACAAATTGACATGACATTACACATGTAATAATATAATTCACATATAAGAATTTTGAATAGAAAATTTTAACTTAAAAATTTAATAATCGTTGTTTAGTTAGGACTAAAATTTTAAATTTTAAAAAATACAAGACTTAAAAATGCCAAATTAAAGTATGTGAATTAAACCTTCAATTTACGCATAGTTCGGGGACTAATAGAAAATTTTGACCAGAAGTAAATGGTTTTTTTAAAACAATACCTAGAACTATCCATAGCCCATTCTTAATCCTTTAATAGGAGGATAAACACGCTTTAGCACGATGATAATACCAATGCCAACCGAACTAATACTCAATCGGCGACCCTAATTAAATTTTTATGCTAGGTATAATCAAACTATCATATTATAATGCTCATCTTAAGATTAAAAGCGACAAGTGAGATTTCATTACTAATGTTTCAAAAATTAGGGTTATGAGTAAATAGTTAAAATATTTTTTTATTTTTTATATATATATTTCAAATGAAATAAATTATTATAAATAATATTTTGAGTTCGTAGGTTAAACTAATTGAAAATGTTTTGTTCATTTATGTTAGATGAATAATATAACTAATAATAGGGTTAGTAAATTTTTTATAGGGGTATAATAAAATATTTAAAAAAATACATGTCAATTTTTAAGATTGTTTGTGAAATAAAAATATATATAGGCTAGTGTATCAAATCTTCATCCATCATTTGAAGCTTGTTTATTGCTTTCATAATATAATTAATAATATTTAGCAATATATCAAAAATTTTAAAAATGTATAGTTGTTCATTTGTGTATTGTTCATATATAAACAGATTTTAGTTGTCTGCAATCATATTCAATTTAAGTATATGAACATAGCATTCGCAAATAATTCATTAGATCACCTAGTTTTAAACAAATGTTTGAATAGAAAATTGAAATTCTTTATAAATACAAAACAAACATGAAAATACTAAAAAGTAAAAACGGTTAATAATATAGTTCATATTGTGTCGAAAGAAACTTCAATGCAATAACATCGGAGTCGTTAAATTATCAATCAATTGTTGCAGATTAAATCTGAAAATTGTTGGTATTATATAAGTGAATGTAGTAGTTTACAGATACCAGATCTTATTAAATTAGTTTCTCTACTATTAAATATATCAATTTAGTTCATGTATGATTAAAAAAAAATTAAATAAGATCAAATTAAAATAGAGTTAACATTTATTGCTTAAAAAATATCATTTGTTGTTTAACAAAGTTAATATTTTTATAATTTTGTAAATGAAATCTTTTGTTTGAAATTAAACTGTAATTAAAAAATAATTTTCAAGACATTTTTATATAGTATATATTAACTCTACTACAATTTAGATTTATTTAATTCATTTTAATAATATAGAGACTAAATTGATCTATTTAATATTAGAGAGATTAATCTAATCTAGTTCCTATAATATATGTAGCTTGCAAATATTTTAACCGTGCTATTTGAGTGGAGTTAGGCTTCACTTGTTAAGCTACCTTACAGTCAATGTGCTTAATTGCCTTAGTTCAACTCAAATCAATAGTATAAGCTCCTTAAATAGATAAAGAAGAACAAAATAAAAATTTAGGGTCTGTTTGATTGCCAGTAAAATGTTTTCCGTAAAATGATTTCTGGAAAATGTTTTACTTTTCTGTAAAATGATTTACTGGAAAATATTTTTTGGTGTTTGATTGAATCTGTGTAAAATATTTTCGGCTGTTTGGCAGATTTTCTGGAAATATTTTTCGAAAATTTTTTTTTACATATATTAATATATATTAATAAATTTTAATATATTAAATTATTTTTACATATATTGCAATGATTTATTTATAATAATACTCAATTATTAAGCTACAATATTAATAGTTATAAATTGAAAAAAACTAATATCAAATAAATTATTTGTAATTGTGTTAAAAAAACAAGTATTGAATAATTAAAAAAGCAAGTTACTGGAAAATCGATAAACAGAAGCAGTTTTCTACCGGAAATGAAGGAAGGAATGAAGGAGGCGATAGAGAGGAGAGCACGGAAAATGTCTTACGGAAATTGAAAGTGTAAGACATTTTCCCTAAAATGTAACCCATTTTCCCTTGTTTTGGGGTTCATTTTCCAAATGAAAAATGTTTTCCGCCAATCAAACGCTGGAAAAGTTGGAAATGATTTTCCGGAAAATCAATTCCATCAATCAAACAGACCCTTAGTTTCCTTAATTTATTATTTAATAATTGACTTCAATAAGATCTATGGAAGAAATAAATTACTTATATGTAAAAAGAAATCCAAAATGAAATGGTTTCAATCTTAAAATGAACCAGCGAGCAAAGCACATGTATGAAATTAGAGGGTATGAAATATACACTTATTAATAATTATATTAATAAAATGTAAATTATTGGCAAATTAGAGAATTGTTTACATTATGAACCGAAGAGATAGATCATGGCCAAATCCCACCAAAGTCGGCAGAAATGGTGGGAGCTTTTTAAAATGTTGGCCATACTTTTTTATGGGGGGCATGGACGTGAGTGTGGGGTAGATTATTAGTGACCATTGCATGAAAAGTTGAGGCCTTTCAACTTCATGCCTTTCGGTGGGTCTCGGTGATAGAAAAAGAGGGTCATCCCGTATCCGACGAGACATTGCTAAATATTATTGCTTAGAAAACAATGAAAACACCCAAAAATTCATTGTTTTTTTTTAAATGTTATTTCACTTTTCCAATTATCTTGCCAAAGAGAAAATAATTGAGGAGAGAAACTATGGGAGGAAGAAAAAAAAACAAACAGTACATATGGGTAATTATTTGGTTGATAGGTTGTAGAATTTTTTTTTTTCCAAAATTGTGATTTTATCCCATGTCTTATTTCTTTAAATATGGTTTAAGGACACATGGTAAAATATCAATTTCTCTTATCAAGTTAAAAAATTTCATCATTAATATACTAAATCATTATTCTTGAAAGCTTATTTTATATGAAAAAAATATTTGATACAATGTTAGTGGAAATTTTAGACTCCACAAGTAGGGTTAAAGTAACTTTAAAATATTGAAAAGTAAATATAGATAAGAAATGAAACACATGGCAATTTTTTAACTCTACTTGTAAAGGTTAAAAAAGTGCACCGTCAATGTAGCAAATACAAACTTATTTTTTATATATTAGGTTGATATTTGATGCACAAGCAATATTTTTTAAAATTGCACAAGACGAATAAGGAATTAAAAACTTACAATATGTATCATATTATTTTTATATACATATATTTATCACTATATCTTGTGATAATGTAACTTTTGGCCTATGAACTTGACAAGTAGGTCCACACTGGCCCTTAAACTTTTTTTATCCACTTTGATCCCTGAACTTGAAAATTGTTATTCATTCCATTCTGTTAATGATCGTGAAAAAAAGAGGGGATAATGTAACTTTTGGTCATTAACCTTGGTAAGTAGGTCCACATTAGCCCCTGAACTTCACAACTAGGTTCCCTTTGGTACCTGTACTTTTTCTTTTGTCCATTTTGAACTTGACAACTAGGTCATTTTGATCCCTACACTTGAAAAGTCTAAAAGTTTGATGATGTGGCACTCTAAGATTGTGCCACAAATAAAAAAATTAGATGATGAGCTGGTACAATCTTAGAATGTCATATTCAATGTTTTAATAACTTAACCAATGGTTGAACAGGTTAGACCACCAGCTCTTAATTCAACTAGTTCAACTGTCGGACCAACAATAATTTAAAATTCATAAAAACCTAAAAGGCGAAGTAAAATGGACAAAAATAGACCACCATCAAACTTTTAGAATTTTCAAGTTCAGGGATCAGAATGGACCAAAAACAAGTACAAGTACCAAAGTGAACCTAGTTGTCAAGTTTAGGGGCCAATCTGGATCTACTTGCCAAGTTCATGGACCAAAAGTGTAACACCCAAAACTCGGCCTAGAAGTTTAGTCTAAATCTTGAAGGTTACATTGATCACCGAAATGATCCTAGGAAAAAAATTAGTTTAACCAATTAGAAAACAAACGGTGTTTAAGTTACGTAAAAATCTCAGTTGTAAAATCCTGATATTACAAAAATTTTGGTCCAAAAGATGTTTATGTGCGTATAACACATCTCGTACCACAGTAATCAATATAAAACTTATTGTTCAAACCGTTCATTTATAAATGCGGAATTTATGAAAATACTTTTAAAGTAGATTCTAAAACATAGCTGTCCAAGACCTCCGGCGTGCTAAGTCCAGCAACAGCATACGAAAAAACCTGAAAAAGGGAAATTGACGCAGGGTAAGCTACACGAGCTCAGTTTGAGTTCAAAATGATTAACAACAGATTTACAGAAAAGAACTCCAGATGGCAGTTTAATAGCAAAACATACTTACAGAGATTCACAGACACAGAAAGCAAACTCAGAACCAACGTCCTAGCCAAAAGTAACGGGCAAAGCACACTAAAACACATACAGAATGCTCAACAGATAAACCCGTAAATGGGTTGATACAATAATACTTAACATCATAATCCAAATGTCACTACGCTAACACCTCAATACGTGCAGAATCAATCATAAATGTTATGAAAAACAGACAGATCACCGACAGGTAGCTCACATCCAGATGCATGTGAATGCAGTCAAGTAATAAAAACCCACCAATCCAAACAAAACACCTCTCTGTCCCCCGATCACACCTAAAAGAGCTATTTAAACTTATCCAACCAACCACACCATATTGGACCTCGAAAGGCCCATCCAACCCTACACACCATGTATGTGGACTAAGCCACTCAGATAATAATACGCAACAAAGCTGATGTATATGCAGTACAGTGCATTGCGGTAAACCGCTGTACAGACATGTAGTTTAAATTGCCAAATCAGATAATAATACACAGCAAAGCTGACGTACATGCGGTATAGTGCGGTAAATCGCTGTACAGATAAGTTGCAGTTAAACTGCCAGATCAGATCAGAATCAGTCTTCTTTCTCTTCACAACCAAACCCCCCAAAGTTTTATTCAAATGTATGTATGCACACAGGCGTACATAATCAAATTACAAAATTTCCAGACAGTCATTCAGACACAAAAACTCACATCTAGTTAATAAATTACAGAATCCCCGTGCAAACACATAATGCGCACCACACACAACCACTCACACACCAATCGCTCAGAACTAGAAATGCGTACGCGCACTAACCCGGATTCAAAATTAATTTTGCAATAACATCGAATAACACTCAAAGGAGTTGCTTACATAAAGCTATAACAACGGAAACACATAAGTCAAAGCCGAAGAAAAGTCCTGAAAACCCTTGCTAAGACTTAGCTAAGAGTCGGAACACACGAAATTACAATCAAGCTTTAATTTGACACAGAACAAAATTTGGCAAGGTTCAAGCCACACGGCCGTGTGCTTAGGCCGTGTGGAAAACCCTAGGCCGTGTAGGGGCCAACACACCTATGTGGAGGGGTACACTTGTGTGGAAGAAAGCACACGCCCGTGTGTCTTAGAGACATGGTTGCGCGATACGGCCGTGTAACTCTCTGTCTATTTGTAATAAATAGAGTACAGGGCAGACACGGCCGTGTGAGGGTCTCACACACCCATGTGCCCACCAGGCACGGCTGTTTGTTCATAACACACGCCCGTGTGGGATCCCTAAATCCCTAAATTAGCCACAAGATCGTATGGCACCAAATCACTAAATCCCTAATTCCCAAACACAGACACCCGTGTGCCTAGACACGACCGTGTGAAAAATCGATTAATTTCTCCAAATCAGTCACATGGCCATGTGGCACCCAAATTTAGCCTGAAACCCTAAATCCCAACTACACACGGCCGTGTGAACTGCCAATGTGGCCACCCGTGTGGTCACGGAACCACATCGAAATTGATCGAATGTCTAAGTTTTGCGACATCAGAACAAGCCCCAGTAGTTAACTACTCTTTAAACAATAGAATCTTATAGAAATCCTTCAGATTCAACAACAATTTCTTGTAAAAAAAATAAGCAGTTCAACTTCTACCAAATTATTGTTATCTACATAGATGTATCTTTCACCATCATTTGGCTTTCGGTAGTTCTGACAACCTTACATAGACACACTGATTTGAGTTGTTGCACCAAAATCTATCCACCAAGTTTGTCTAGGTACCGAAGTCAAATTAACCTCAGAAAAGAAAACAAAATTAAGTAGTGCACCTTTTACACGACAAGATAAACAACCATCCTTAGTTGATTCCTTTTGTTGTTGCTTTTATGGTGTCGTATCCGCATCTTTCATATTTTTCTTTCTATACCACTGGAAACACGAAAATTTATGTGTTTTTACATGCCCTTTTTAACTTAAAAATCATGCTATTTTGATTAAATTCTTGTTGAAAAAATAATTAAATATTATAGAATAATTAAATTATGTTAAAAATATGAAAATGATGAATTTTAAATAATTTTATAGTTAAATTTGATTAATTTTGACTATTTTTGACAGATTCGCACAAAGGGCGAAAATTGGCTCGACAGACAATACTCGAAAAATAAAACCGAGAAGCAATTTGAAGCATTGAGGCAAATTTATTTCCAGCCTAAGATGGTCCAAAAATGTGTGTTAAATCATAATATAATTAATTTTAATTTATTCCCAATTTAATTTGATCTAATTAAATTATTATTAATTAATTATGGAAAAAAAGGGGTCCAGTTGAACCGCATTGGTTGAACCGAATCTAGTGAACCGAACCAGCCACCAATTGGGCTGCCCAGAACAGTCCATATGCTGACCCAAATCAGCATTTTAGCTGACTAAATAAACTTGCAAAGAAGCCGTTGAGGAACTTTTAACCTTGCATTCAAACCCCTCCAAAAAATGTGGCTTTATGGATTTGCCCCAGGCTATTTTTAGCAAAGTTGAATCTTTCAACTTTGCCATGTGTGTGGCCAGCCAAGGGGGGTATCTTTGGCTGATGGAATTTTCTATTTTTAGCAGCCAAATTCAGCTATAAAAGCCACCCTCCTTGCTAATAATTCAACACATCCCTCACACTCTTATTCTTTTTTCTGCTCTCTCACTTTCTCTCAACTTTTCCTTCCCATTTTCCCTTTTGTTCAAGTGTTGATTTCTTCTCTTGGGAAAGAGGTCCTCATCAGCCATTGTTGACCAGCAATTTAAGTGTTCATAAGCCACCTTGATATCCGAGGACAACGGAGAACGAAGAATGGAGAAATCAGTCAAGCCACGGAGAAACACTGGATTTGCTTCTTGTTCCCTATCTCTTTAAATTTCGTTGTTGTTTTCACAAACATTTTTATGAATATTTATGCTATTTAAATGGTTATTTTAATCAATCTAGCTTGAATTTAATCAGTGTTGGGTTGATTATATTTTGCTTGCTTAAATTATTGAAATTGTGTTTGTGCTGTTATAGGCCTCGGTAAGATGCTTGATTAAGTAAAATCATGCCTAAGTTATTCTTGCAATATTAATTGTTAGATAACTAATGAATTAATTATTAAATCGTATCGAAATTGTAATTAGTCGACAGAATACTTAATCAGTGCATGTTTATTCTTCTAAGGTAGCTGAAGTTAATTTAGCATTATATTTGGCAATACATATGCCTTGCATAACTTGCAAGATTATTGTGATTAAACTGTTTCAAGGTAGAAATACTCTATTACCTCACTTGATCTTTTATATGCTTGTGAAGATTGATTAATCTCTTGGATTGACATTGAAAAATGTTCAAGAGATTGATTAATTTAATAAGTATGTATGAGCAGTAGTTAGCAAATTACCGAGTCGCTGTGAATTTGTTCGTAGCAGTATAAACATAATTTTAATAATTCTAAGTTAAAGGAATGCAATTAATCCAACACAACTATATCATCTTGATTAAACCTTATTTGAAATCGTGCATTAGAACCTTTTTATTTTTAAATTTCTTTTTTACTTAGCTTTTAACCGTTAGTTTTTAATCATCTTTAAACCAAAATATTTTCCATCACCAAAGTGTTTTAACATTAATTTCATAAATATTCTTTTTTACAGTCCCTGTGGGTACGATAACTCGACATTTACTTGTCACTTTATTACTTGTTGCGATTGTGTACACTTGCACATTTTCGTCGTTCCAACCACATTGAATTTAGATTTGTTAAGAACATACCAAATTTAGCCTTTTTTGTTATTGACAAATCTCTTTTAAATGTTGACCATGAATTCTTTAGCCATAGTAATTTTATCGAATAGAATGGCCTTGAATGCTTCAATGCATGTTATGATGTTGGCGGGTATAATAGTAGTTGAATAAAACAAAACAAGGTCACATAAGACTTCAAATATAATCCAAAATAATAAATTCAAATAAAGGTAAACACCATCTCAATATATCGAACACTTCTTTAATATTTTATCTTTGGACAAACTATTAATTTGTAAGTGGTATCTTGTTGTAGTACTCAAACACTGACAATAAAAACATGTCAAACAATAAATCTTTATTTAAGTCGATTTATTACTCACATATAAAACCAGATAATCATCATGTGTTTTTTACCACAACTGTACATGTATATTTGTTCAATATTAACCTTTCTTTGAGTCAATCAATATTAACATGGCTTAAGTTATATGTACACAATTTTTTTATATTTTAAAACAAAATAATTTCAACAATAGATGTTACTTTGCAACTTATTGTTTCAACTAAGTTATTTTAAAATATATATAAACAAATCAATATTCAAATTTAATATTTTTCATAACAATGAAAAGTCAAAATTAAAAAAAAAATTATCATGCTACAGTTTCCAAAATAAACTAAAATAAGATTATCTAAATAAGGCAATAAAAATCCAAAAACATTATTCTTTTTAATTGGTTTAATATATATTAAATATTAGAATCAAATATAACAATCCACCAAAACTCATAAAATAACATTATAGCACTAATCATTCGACACATTCATATTATACGGAATTCAATTGTTAATCTAAGCATATATATTATATATTCTATATTATACATTATCATCAGTTTTGCAAACAAAAAACCAAATTTGATATTCAAATTCATTCATACCTGATTTGTGAAATACAAAACCAAATCAAAATCCAACAAGATTTCGCAAAAGGACAAAATCAAATTTCGGAGTAGATATCACATGAGTTAGCGAATAGTAATTATGAATGAAATAAAAATATATAAACCTTCGACATATAAAATCAATACCTACATAATTTCTATTTCAAACCCTAAAAATCTTTAACATAAATTTAAGAGATTTAATATGTATAATCAAAAAAACGTTGAATCCATATATTAAATTCATAAAATTTTAAGAACAAATTAATTTAAAAATAATAAAAAATTAATTCATTGTTAATGATTCGATATGACGAGGTTCGGATGCCACTTGTTACAGCCGTAAAACTTAGATAGAAAACTTAATTTACTAGAATCTATCATGTTAGGTCATCAATAATAAATCAAGAATAAAACTAAATGCGGAAGCATACCTGAATCTATTGATATCTTCAGATCTTGAAATGTTTTGGTATTGATCTTCCAAATTAACACACAAGTATTTTAGAGAAGTGTCTCTCTTTTCAAAAGAGGGATGTCAAAAAGGTTACTAATGTTTAATTTGGGGACCATAACCCTAATATATAATTTTTGCACATTAGACCTAATTTCGAATGAACCCATTATAATTTAGAAATTAATTATTAGAGTATCTACACATATTTAAACAATACTTTCTTTAATAATTAGCCTAATAAGCTTCAATCAAATTAGATCGCTCTTAATTTGAGTTAACTTTCAATGATAATAAATAATAGCATATAACTTTCTTATTATATATGCAATCTCGGTATTATCGAGCAAAATTTGGAATAATTAGAGTTATAACTCCAACTTTGTTTAATTCTATTTTTTTTAAATAGTGATTATATAAGCTATTTGTGTTAAGTTTCTGTTATATTATATGTCGATAATGGCAGTAGAAAAGATCGCAAAATAATAAGAACGAAAAATAAAAACGAGTAGATTTTACGTGCAAAACCCTTATTGGAAAAAAGCACAAGCAAAGGAGGAAATTTTTACTAATATTGAAAAACAACCACCCAAGAGGTTTTCAACTACACACATTTTAAGGGTTAAACAACTCTTTTATAACCAATGTCTAATAGAAGAAGTATAATCCTATATGGATTCAACTTCGCTCCCACATATCCTCTATTTTGCCTTTCTAATTTATTTTTTTAACAAGTGAGTTACATCTCGAACTTTTCAGACCAGATCAAACGGAATTCGAGTCATACAACTCTAACAGTTTCAAATTTATTTTATTAACTAACCGGAAGAAATTAAAGAAAAGTAAAATAAAAACCTCAAAACTCAAACAATATATTGTTTTATAATGACCTATGTGAATATATATATATATAATTGGTGAAACATAATCGATTTGCAATTTGACACCGTTAAAAAAGAGCTGAAAACAGCACCTGCGCCAATAAGTTCTTGGCTTAGTGATAGGGGAAAGGTTTTGAAACTTTGAACTCTTAGTTCAATTTGATCTAATTTTGTTTTGGATTTGCTCATTTATATATATGTTGGTTTGTTTGATTTAATTCAAACTTTTATATTAATAAATATTTATTTAATGATTAAAATCTCTTATATTTATAATTTTATAAAAAAAAGTGTGAAAAGTTAGCTTTTAGCTAATTTAAAGCAAGATATTTAAAAGGAATAAGAAAAGCGAGAAATATTAAAATTATACATCACTTTTGGTCCAATGTACAATTATATACACAAATTTTAATTTTGTTTATTATATACACAAAAATTTATTTTTAATTTAAAATTTCAAAATCACTAACACTGTTATCTACGTGGCACCATTTTCTGTTAAACCTTGTAGAAAACAATGACATGACATTTTACTATAAAAATAAATAAATTTAAAGTATTTCCATGTGAGTAAAATAGCACACAAAAGATTTTAGCTTGGAAAAAAAAATTTCAACACGTTTTGGAGATCAATTCTAGTTATCTCCAATTCTAGTTAGAAATATAAACATAGATTTATAGTCGTTCATCTAAAAAAAGAGACGGGGTATTTTTTAGATAAAAAAAAGAAAAAAATGATTATTATTTTTTATATTGAGAAATAGAAGTGATTGGAAAACATCACAAGAAAATGTATGTTATTGTTCTTTCAATACTAAAACAACCTTGATTGAATTTTTTTTCATTAATCCAATTAGGATTTCAATTTTTTTATCAATTCTTTCATTGAGATATGCATTTATAATTTTGAATGTTGTTTTATGTGTATGTTGTGGGAGTAGTTCTTCCTATGAAAAAATTTTAAAAAGCATGAAACGCATTATTTTTAGATACCAAGTCACACATAGAAAAGAGAAAGTGTTCAAACCAAAAATAGTAAAGCAAATAAAACATAAGCGAATCAATAAGGTATAAATTAGAACTTAGCAAAAAAAAAAGTCTAAACTAGAAAGCCTTGGATTTTAAAGTCAAAAGGCTCTATTGTAGAGAATATTCTTATAAGTCTTCAGATTGTGTGGCAGCATTAGCAAGAAGACCCTTGAGAGTGTTTTGTTTTGGGTGAGATGTGATCCTTGATCTGATTGACTGCATCAACTACAAAAATATCTAAATGTTAGAAATAGTTAGGTAATATTTCCAATGAAACTTACGAGTGGTAGCAATGAAAAGTTTATGAACGAGTTTGCTTTTACTCCATGTAACTCACAAATTGTTGCTGTGGAGAGCTTCTTTAAGGGTCAAAATGGCTATCATTGTAGTATTCATAGAGTTGAAAACTTTAGTTTTGATTGTAAAATATGAGAAACACAAAAAAAGACATTGCCAAAATTTCTTTTCGACATGCAAAATTTTATTAAGTAAAGAAAAGACTAGTATAACAACAAACACATAGCAATAAGGGCACATAATGGCATAAACCAAAATATAACACAACAAAAAATTCACTCTGCTAAAATAATAAGAAATATGGAAATAAACACTCATTCAACCACACACATTATATTCTAAATACTTTGTTGTACTTCTTTGATTTAATTTT
This sequence comes from Gossypium hirsutum, assembly GCF_007990345.1. Classification (NCBI taxonomy): domain Eukaryota; kingdom Viridiplantae; phylum Streptophyta; class Magnoliopsida; order Malvales; family Malvaceae; genus Gossypium; species Gossypium hirsutum. The sequence goes on along the minus strand of NC_053448.1, from coordinate 25,494,476 downwards.
TCATTGTGAATTATGTTGCATTATGAGTAGTTTGAATAGTTAGCAAGTGTTGTAAAAAATTAACTACTTTTGTAAGTGGTTCCTTTGTGTTTTTACTTTCTAAATATTTATTTTTATTGATTTGCAGTCAAATGAGTGAGGGATTTGAGAATTTCTTTAGTGTCCCATTAGGAGAGATTGAGGAAAATGTTAATGAAGAATAGAATTTCATTACTAATGTAACTTGCCTATCTGATAATGATGATGAATTGTTTGAAGCCATGACAACAATTTAGGAGCTTGGTATTAATATAAACATCAGTAAGGCTAGAAGAACTAAGCTAAAAGTACTAAAAGAGATGGAGATAGATGTGATTGAAGAATATGTGGCTTTATATGATTTTGTAGAAGAGTTGAGAAAATCTAATAGGGGAAGTACAATTGGAATTAAGATAGAAAGGCTTGCTCCTAGATTTCCACCATTATTCCAAAGGTTTTATACTTGTTTTGATGCTTTGAGGAGAGGCTTCTTAGATGGATGTAGGCCTATCTTTGGATTGGATGGGTGCTATTTAAAATGAATAGCTAAAGGGGAGTTACTAACCGTTGTGGCTAGGTATGCAAATAACCAAATGTTTCCTCTAGTGTCACGGGCCTAGATATTTCATCTCGCGATCCGTGCGACCTTAGGTGATCCGTTCGTTCCAAACTCACCTAAGTCATCCTTTACTCCCAAAAGTGAGGATTCCTTTAGAATTCCTCTAAGTCACCAATTTGTATAGCGGAAGCGATTGTGCCAAAAGAAGCTATAGATGAAAAATAGAAAACCAAAGAAATAATGCACACAAAGTGTTTGAGTAAATGCTCAAAGAATTCTATTACTCTTAAGAATTCAACATACAATGGATGATATATAAATAGAGAGCCTCTATTTATAGTTGAGCTCTCGAAAACCGACGGTCAGGATCAAATTACATCGACAGACGATATTAGCCTATCCCTTGATTTTAGGGATTTACAAGATTACATCATATTAAATTAAATCTACAAGATATGATTCCCTTACTAAAAATAGCCTAAGTTGTCATATCTTCATTATTGGGCCAACCAGGCTTCAATCTGACAGGCTTCTCCAACAGTTCTTTGAATCGGGCCAATTCTCGCGGGCTAAATGTTCCCCATCAAATCGATAGACCTTCATGGGGTGCATCTTGTGCCATGGTCACGGGCTTTGCACTTTGGCTCGTGACATTCTCCCCCACCAATTCTCGAAACACCCTCGTTGCGGCTTCTGAATGACATTGATTTGATTCACCTTGGAACTTTCTCGTTGCCTTAGCTTTTTCTTGACTTGTCTTGCGATCAGGTTTTCCCTTCCTTCGGTACCTTTGCCTCGGGTTCCATCGCCTCTTAACTTGAATCGTTGCACTCGTTGGCACATCCCATTGGCAAGAAGTTTCCGCTTTAACTTTCCCCAATTTTGACTTGTTCCTATTGGAATCCCCTGGATTCTCACATCTTGGCTTCGTACCTCCCACAATCCCTCGACCTCCTTGCTTAAAAACTCTGAAAGGGCCCCTACGACCTTTCCAAGCCAACAAGTAAGAATTCAAAACACTATCAGAGTGTTTGCAATGTACCTTACTCACAACATTTACTCATTTCGACTTTTTTGGCATTGCTTCTTTCCCCTCGAAGTTCGGTACACAATCCACCTTCCCCAAAGGTGACGGCTCCATAGTCAACTCTACAGGTCTCATATCGGTCTCATGCTCCACTCTAACTTTTTCGAAGGGGCTTTCGTAGCATTCTGTTCTACCAAGTTAATGTTTCTCCCATACGAAATATCTTTGACTAGTTGGATTGACGACAACACCTTGGTCCCAACCTTTATATCCCGATGCACTGGCACAACAATCTTTGATAATGGAACAGTGACAATATGAATTTGATCGACCCATAGAAACAAAAATGTTTGAATCCTTTCAAGAAAGTTTAAGCCAAGTACATAATCGTAATCATCTAATTGGATTACCTCAAAGTCTTCATTGCCCTTTCATTCACCGATTTGTAGCTCCACATTACGAACTACTCTCATAGTTGGGGCCTCCTTGAAATTTGCTATCTTGATCTTCTTATTCGATCTCTTAATCGACAGACCAAGCTTTTTCGTACCCTTTTCTGATATGAACAAGTCTGATGCTCCCATATCAATAAGAGCACTCCACTTCTGACCCGCAATGTTGATGTCCACAAACATCAACCCTTCTTCACCATTCATTTTCTTAGGAATGAGCAACATCGAATTGACCCTTGATGTCTTTCCCTCAATAAACTTCGCCTCTTCCTTCGGCTCATCTTTCTTTTTTCTCGTCGAAATTATCGATTTCTTCAGACATTTTCGTGCCATGTTTGGTTCTTGACAAAGGAAGCATTTTATCCTCCTCCCCTTGTCCCTTGGGTTGTTAGATCCCCACTTCGCATCTTGTCGTTTCCTATTGCCACTTGTGCTATCGGTATTGTTGCCATCATCGCTATGTCCCTCTTCATCTTCCTCATGGTTTCTCTCACCATTGCCCTTTCCATTGGGCTTAGACGACTCAAACTTGTCTTTCGTTGGACCAAGCTCAACAAAGGACTCTACTTCAGTCATGGCTATAGTAAGTTCGGTGATTCCTTGCCTACGCAATTCATGCTTTACCCACGACTTTAACCTATCATCAAACCAATAGAACGCTTCTTTCTCGCTCAACTCGGAGATTTGAAACATCAACTCGCTAAATGCCCGAACATACTCCCAAATAGTGCCTTGTTGCATGAGATGATGCAACTTAGTCCAAGCCTCCTTCTCGGCATACTGTGGGTAAAACTGCTTCTTCAACTCTCTTTGGAACTCCCCCAAGTCCTAATTGCGTTCCCACGGTGTTTCCCATCCGTAGAACTACGACGTCACCACAAGAGAGCCACATCAGTAGAATAGATTGAAGCAGTGTTTACCTTAATGATATCATCCTCGATGCCCATCGCTCGGAAGTATTGCTCCATTTCCCACAAGAAGTTTTCCACATCTCTTGCGGACCTTGCACCCTTAAACTTCTCCGGTTTGGGAATATCCATTTCTTTTTGCTTCGGCCTTGAAGACAACATCCCATTACTCAAAGAAGCTTTGTAAATCGTGAGCTCCCCCTTGAGCTCTTCAATTTCCTTCTTCATGGATAACACCATATCCTTGAGATTCTCATCCCTCTTTGCCAACTTTTCCATAGTGGGATTGACTAATTCATTCATCTATTCTGCATTGGCACCGAAAGAATCCAACACAAAATCTCTGAGTTGTTCTTCCATTGAGTCAAACCCATCTGTGCGTCCCTCAACCAACTCAAGCATCTCCTTCATGTTTCCCATGGACTCCTCGAGATTAACCACTCGATTTTCCAAATCTGTCAGCATGTCCCTCAGGTGACATGCTTTTCTGGCCCTCCTACGGGTCTGCATTGGCTCATTCTGATCAACAACTTCTTTCGACATCCCAATGGTGCCTTCGAACCAATAGCGCTAACACCTCTTGTCACGAGGCTAGATCTTTCGTCTCACAATCCGTGTGGCCTTAGGTGATCCATTCGCTCCAAACTCCCCTAAGTCAACCTTTACTCCTAAAAAGTGAGGATTCCTTTAGAATTTCTCTAAGGCACCAATTTGTATAGCGAAAGTGATTGTGGCAAAAGAAGCTATAGATGAACAATAGAAAGCCAAAGAAAGAATGCACACAAATGCACACAAAGTGTTTGAGTAAATGCTAATGCACACAAATGCACACAAAGTGTTTGAGTAAATGCTCAAAGAATTATATTACTCTTAAGAATTCAACATACAATAGATGAGATACAAATGAGAGGGAGGCTCTCTATTTATAGTTGAGCTCCCCTAAAATCGACGGTCAAGATCAAATTACATCGACAGATGAGATTAGTCTATCCCTTGATTTTAGGGATTTACAAGATTACATCATATTAAATTAAATCTACAAGATATGATTCATCTACTTACTAAAAATAGCCTAAGTTGACATATCTTCATTATCAGGCCAACCAGGCTTCAATATGATAGACTTCTCCAACAGTTCTTTGAATCGGGCCAAATCTCATGGGCTAAATGTTCCCTATCTAATTGATAGAGCTCCATGGGGCACATCTTATGCCATGGTCATGGGCTTTGCACTTTGGCCCGTGGCACTAGCATGGTGTGTTGTGGAGGTAAAGTCTACAACATCATGGACTTCATTTCTTGATATTTTGAAAAGAGACATTGGCACTTCTGATGGATATGGGTGGACACTCATATCAGGTCAACAAAAGATAATAATACATTTAATTAATTTGTTTATTTGCATAGTTTATAGTATATCATATTTTTTATATTTTTAATTTAATTTTGTAAGAGCTAAAAATTGCTATTAAACAATTATTCCCACATACAGAGCATAGGTTTTGTGCTAGGCATGTATGGGCAAATTGGGTTGAAAATCTTCGAATGCGTTCAGAGGAAAAGGTTTGCAAAAGGCTTTTCTGGCATGTGTGAAACCCACTAATGTACCATGTTTTGAACAAATATGTATTGCTCTTGAAAAATGAAAAGAGATGGCAGTTGCAACTATTTTAGATGCAAATGAGACAAGGTTTTGTAAAGCATATTTCAGCTGTAGCGCTAAGTGTGATTTAGCAGATAACAACTTAACCGAGCCATTCAATGCTAACATCGTACAAGCTAGGTCAAAGCCAATAATAAGTATGCTAAATGGTATTAGGTTGGCTATCATGGAATAGATTGTTAGTAAAAGGAAAGCAATACATGGATGGAAAGGGTTGTGTGGTCCTCTAATTAGATCTAAGCTTGATAAGAGCATAAAAGAATCTACTAAGTGGAATGTACATTTCAATGGAGATTATGGATATGAGATCATGTGTGGTAGGATCACATATATTATGGACTTAGAAAGGATGACTTGTTCATGCAGATTATAAGACTTATCAGACATCCCATGTGCACATGTAGTGTATGCCATTTACAACCAAGAAGAGGATCCAGAGAAATATTTGACAAAATTTTATACCAAGGAAATGTACATTATGGCATATGAGTATGCTTTACAACCAATAAATGGACCTAACTTGTGAGAGAAGACTAGAAATGAAAAAATATCACCACCAAAGTTCAATGTCATGCCAGGAAGGCCCAAAATAAAGAGGGCAAAGATGGTACAAGATGAATCTAATAAGACAAAGAAAACAAAGAGGCTAACCAAAATTGGTAGAACGAAGACTTGTAGCATATATAAACAACTAGGACATAACCAGAGGGGTTGTCCACAAGATCTACTATCAACCAAGTAATAATTTATTTTCGGTGAAATTAATTTACAAAATTGTGAATGAATGCATTTTAACTTTGTCAAATTTTGTGTAATTCTACTAGTCACAATCAATGAATGATGGTAACCAATAGTATTTGCACCCATATTCAAGACCAATTGATAATGAAGACTCAACAACAAAGAAAAAGCAATAAAGGCAGAACGGGTTTTGGAATAAATAGTTCATTAAGAAGTAACATTTTAAGCGCAGTTTATCACTTTTTTTTAATTACTTACGTACATGAATTTTTAATTTCTTTTTTAATTGTATGGGAAAACTGAATTTTTTTATTGTTGTTTAAGAATTTTTAATTTTTAATATCTATTATTGACTATATGTATGCCTATAGTTAAAACTTAAAGTTAAATAGTTAGAAGGCTACTCAAAATCTCAAAAAAGAGGTTGAACCCCACTTTAACAAATAAACTATATTCCTGCTAGCAAACTAAACAAATGCAAATCACAATTCAATTTAATAAAACTAGGGATAATGTACAAATTTACTAATCTACTTATGTGAGAGGTTCAAATTTATCACTAATCATTCAATTAGGCAGTTTTACTATAAAATTCGATCAATTTTCCATTTTAAACAAAAATTTCAAAGATTACAAAATTTTAATTGATCAGATACCTTAAGAGAAAGAACTATCAGGAGAAGTACATGTGAAAAACTGCGGTATCAACTTGGTCTATCAACTTTTCCTTAAAATCCAACACTAACCCTCCTATTCTAGCAGTATTTTCTATAAGCGTTGTTGTCTTCATTAGGCTTAGTTTTTCATTGTTATTTTCACTTGCAAATACACCAAAAACCTTCCTTTAAGGCTACAATTTCATGGTCTATCAATTATATACCTATCTTGCAGAGTCATGAGTTTTAATCCATATAATACACACACACACATACACATATATATATATAGCATGATAAAGGACAACCACTAGAGCTAGAATTATAATATGATCAACTTAATTAATGAAATCCAAAAACTTTCCTTTTAAAGAACCAAATCCTAGCTTCTCAATTCAACCAAAAAAAATATTACATGAAAATGAATTGTCATTAGAATTTTAGTTTATTCTATATATAGAGATTTCATTTTCAAACTCTTAATAACAGTATAGAAAGAAAAACAGCCATCATTTCTAAAATTAAAGAAAAAAAGTTCTTTGACCTTTTTAATCCAATGTTGAAATGACTATAAGCTCTTTTCATTTCATCATATTAAAACATGCAATAATAGGTTGAATCGTGAAAAACACATGAACCTATTTAAATTATATTTTGAAAATTGAATATATATGTACCACCCCAAACCCGGCCTAGACGTTATTGCCGAATACAAGAGTGTTACATGGAAGGGTTACAAAAGTAATGTTATTTTGATATAGCTTTGTTTCATCGTTTGATAAATCATCCTAGTTTTATAACTGTTACTGAAAGCTTTATTTAATTATTTCATTTGTCAAAATATAATCTACAGCAAAAGTTTTTAGAAAACGTTGTATTTTAGAAATCTAGTTCGTCTATTTGGAAAATCCTTTATTTTTGTAAAACTGTGATATTAGTCAAATATGACCATAAAAGTTAAAACGTCTCCAAAACTAGAATAAAAGGCAAATAGTCCAGAGAGTCCAATTATTGCAATACTCCCAGAAATAATCCTAAATTAAAATAAAAATAATAAGCATAAACAATTTACAAACTCCTAGTCACTGTGAGGCTCCGTCACACCGATCCGCCTAAGTCTGTGGATTACCTTAATGAAACAGACAAACAGATGTGAGTTTTCGTAAACTCAGTGTGTAACCCAATTAAAATAGACATGCAATACATACAGAAATCTCATATACAGACAGATACAGATTCAGGCTTATGACCATTTCAGATACAGATAACAGAGTCAGATAAGCAGTACAGATATGCAGAAACCTACCCCCATCCTCTACACACCATCTCCGACCATCCCATCGCACCATGTGAGGTTAAAAACACCCACCCATCTCTACACACCATACAATGTCGTAGCAACACATTACAGATAATATGCAATCAAGCTGCCAGAATATAGGCGAAGTATCGCCGTACAGATCACTTCCTTCACATATAGAAAACCCACCCCAGTCACAAATATAGAATACAAATACAAAAATATCAGATACAGTAATATCATGTATAACATTCTCATATAAAGATAGTATATATTTACTCAAATAGAACATATGCACATATCGATATCTTACACAAGACAGACTATCAGAATATTAGATCACATAATTTAGGGTTTGGTTAGACCTTACCGACCCTACAGTAGGCCTACAGTCGATTGGAACGAACCGTACGACCCTAGGGAAAATTTTAGAACTATGGGCCCACATGCCCGTGTGGCTTGCCTGTGTTGGCCCACACGCCCAGATTGGCCTTACCCATCTGGCCCACACGGCCTGGCCCAAAACCCAACGCCCGTGTGGCATGCCCATGTGGGCCCACATGCCCTACTTGGCCTAGCCTATGTGGCTCACATGGCCACACCCACACCACTACACGGTCGTGTCTTGCACACGGCCATGACCTCATCGAACACATGACTGTGTCTCACATACGACCAACCACACGGCCAAGCACACTGTAACACCCCAAATCCAGTCTAAACGTTATGACTGAATCTGGCGATGTCAGATTGTAACACCCCTTACCCGTACTCGACGCCGGAATAGGGTACGAGGCCTTACTAGAACACATACACTTATAAACATGTTAAACCGAGTTATAAAATTTCATTCAAATTTAAACTCTTCAAATTTTTAACATGCTTTTATAAATCTTCACGTTATAACTTCAAAATACTATATTTGTAACAAATAGGGCTTTTGAGACCCAATACATACTCATGCAATTCAATACTTCATTTCCATTTCATTTAATTCACGATTCTCATGTTCACGATTCAATTCAATTTCCCAATCCAATATACATTTCAATACGACAATAATTCATTTAATTCACATCATATCATTTGCAATTTCCATTTAATTCACGTACAATTCAATTTCAATAAGTTCAATACTAATACATATTTATCGTTTAACTTAACGTCCCCTTTTTGCATCATTTTACACTTCAAGCATGAACCTAGTATTTCATTTCCTTTCCACTCCCGTTTCCTATGCATATCACACAAGATATAAACATTACACTCAACCATAGTCGCAAGCTAGTCTTTTTGAAGACTAACCACATGATAAACCATTTTAATAAAGATTACAAACTTTAAACCTTACCACCCTTTTATGATCACAAGCATATTTCCATCTAGACATTTACCATCTCAATGCATAATTTTATAAATTTAATGTGGCGTAATCCAGCCACAACTTGGCCAAAGCCTAAGCATACACACCAAACATGCTAGTCAAATAAACATATAGTATAAGCATTATAAGCATGGATAAGCACCAAATTTATTTATGTATCAAACTTATCAACATGAGTTAATTTATAAACCATTTCTGACATTACTACATATCAAATCATATACCAAGTATACCATATACACATACTATGAAACTTTAACTATAACTAATAATGCACAATTATAAACATCATTTCTTTCAATCATTTATCGATTATAATCGAGCATATGGCCAATTATACACAAATAATTCATACGTTCTTCCAATTTTCCTCCTCCTCCTCTCCATTCCATATCCTTAATGTGTATAACACACTTAAACAACATTACCTACAATTTTACTATTCACTTACATGTATATTCAAAGCTATCTATTTGAGTCAGAGTCACTAAATTATTTTTAGTCAAAGCTAAAAAACTTCAAATTAAGATCCGTAAATTTTCCCTAAAACTAGATTCACATATCTTCTTACCATAAAATTTTCAGAATTTTCGGTTTAGCAAAATAGTACATTTTATTCTTTAAAGTTTCCTCTATTTCACTGCTTGACAGTTCTGACCTCTCTTCACTAAAAATTAATTATATCATTGTAAAGAATTCGGATATTGTTTCCGTTTGTTTCTATTGAAAATAGATTCACTGAGAATTCTAACAATATAAACTTTATCCCATATTTCTTTTTGTAAAATGTTTGACAATTTTCGTAATTTAGAACAGGGGATTCTGAACTCTTTCTAACTCTGTCTAACTAAACTTTAAATATCTCAAAATATATAACTCTTTTTCTTGCTCTTTTTCTTTTATGTGAAAATAGACTCATTTAGCTTCAATTTAATATATTATTTAGCCTTTAATTCAATCTGTACCATTTTTGGTGATTTTTCAAAGTCACACAACTATTGCTGTCTAAACTGTTTTATTGCTAAATGTACTCTTTCAAAATTTCACTTTTTCACATTCAATCACAATTCAATTCAAAATTCACTTTTCCATTTCTAAGTCGATATTCAATTCAATTCCACACCTATATTCATTATTCAATTACACTTCGGAATAATAACAGATACTCGGTGGATCCAGCACATAGCAACCACCTTATTAATCAATGATGTCCAGTGGAATCAGCACATAGCAACCACCTTACTAATAAATGATGTTCAGTTCACATAGTAGCCTACACATAGTACTACACATGTGATCATTACCATCCGATACACGTAGTAGCCTGCACATAGTACTACACACGTGATCGAAACTATCCGGTACACATAGTAGCCTGCACATAGTACTACACATGCGACCTATCATTCCAGTACACGTAGTAGCCTGCACATAGTACTACGCACGTGACCATCATTTTAAATTTTACATAGTGGCCTACACACAATCCATGCCACACATGTGATCATTTTTGTCACTTCATTCGTATCCCTTTTTATTCCAAAGGTTCATTCGGGAATTTTTCACTTTTTCTCACTTTTCTTTTTATCGATCAATTTCAATTTCTCTTCTTTCTTGATTTATAACGATACATTTAACTTATATAACCTTCACACTATTCATTCCAGTCCAAAAATCATACTTTGGCAAAATTATGTTTTTGCCCCTAAAGTTTCACAAAATTATTATTTTTCCCCTACGCTCGTAAAATAATTTTTATTCAATTTCCTTGCATTTTAGGCCTAGTTGAACCATTTTCATAACTATAGAAGTCCACAATACTCACTTATTCACACACTTGTGGCATATTTTATAACTTTTACAAATTAATCCTTTTAGGCATTTTCATCGAAAATTACTTCGTACAAATTGTTTATCACACTCTAAACATTCATATTCTTCCATAAAACATCAAAATACATGCATATCATTCATGGGTAAATTTTTAAACACAAACCCTAGTTCAAAACAATGGTAAAAATAGGTAAATCTTGTTACGAGGATTTCAAAAACGTAAAAATCATTAAAAATAGGGATAGAACGGACTTACAATCGAGCTTGGAAGCTTGAAAAACCCCAGCCATGGTTTCTCCATGCAATTTTTGGCCTAGGGGTTGAAGATGGACAAAAATTGGCTTTTAATTTTGTTTTTAATTCATTTTAATAACTAAATGACCAAAATGCCCTTAATTAAAAACTTTGGAAACATGCATAACCATACCCATTTTTGTCCACCAACTTAACCAATGGTCTAATTACCATATAAAGACCTCCAATTTAAAATTTCATAACAATTGGACACCTCTAACATATAGAACTCAACTTTTACACTTTTTACAATTTAGTCCTTTTGACTAAATTGAGTGTCCAAACGTCAAAATTTTCAAACGAAATTTTCACAAAATAATTTTGGGAAATCGTAGACCATAAAAATATAATGAAAATAAAATTTTTTCTCGTTGAATTTGTTGTCCTAAAACCACTATTCTGACTAGCCCCAAATTCGGGCTCTTACACACACGCCCGTGTAGCGTCAATAAAATGCTTTTTTGGCTTTCGTCGAAGCTCAATTTTCTTCGTTTTAGGAACAAACATGGTTCGTTTCCAATGCAAAAATAACCCTGAGACCATCAAACCCTGAAATAAAATTCCAACGCCCAATTTCAGTAAATGCCTGCGAAACTCAAATGAAATTATTCCACAAACGAAGCCTTACGACAACAATCAATGCACTCATATACTTAGCATCAACGAACAGGAAACCCCTAACGCTCAAGTTGTTGCAAGAGCACCAACTGATTGTTGCCCTTCTCCTAATCGAGAGTAAACACAAAACCCCCATTAAAACACTAGCAAAGAAACATTAAGATCATACCAACACAAGACTTAAAAAAACGAACGCAGTAGAATATTGCATAAAAAAAGGTGAATTGGAAAAATAAAACCAAAGAAAACAAGAGAAGCACCCTTTAAATTTGAACCCAAAAAGGAGAGGAAGAAAAGAAAATTGGATAAAGGGGAAAGGGAATAGGAAACGTCAAAAAGAAAAAGAGGGAAATTTTTGGGAAAAAAAAATAAAATCTATTTAATTTACTAAAATCCTACCAATATCCTAACTCCCCACTAATCCACATTCAACTACCCTAGAATCACAACTCCATCCAAATTCAACCACACGACCCATACACATAGAAGCAAAACTTACACTCTTCGCCCATATGAAGGATCAAACACAGGATCTCCAGCAAGCTAACTTCTTACCACTCGAACCAGCAGGCTCATTCTGATATGACTTTACTAAAGATAAAATATAACCCAGCCCACCAAGTATAAGGCTTGGATCAAAAAATAACCAAAATTTTCCAAGTGTTGGACTTGAACCCAAGACCTCACACACACACCCAGAACACTTAACCACTGAAGCAGATACATATTTATATCAGGATTTATAGAAACAAAAATAAATTATTCAGGACACTACAATATAACCCAGTGATATTGGTACAAAATTTCCAAGAAGCTAAATTTTTCCAACAGAATTTACAAATCAAAACTTATTTTTGCTTCTCAAGAATAGAAATTTACCTTTATTCTTCAACCCAATAATCATCTTACTCTCTCATGCAAAGCTTACAAATCAAAACACAAGAAGTATATAGTGAGTCATGTTTGCTAAAAACACATAAAAAGAACTTTACAAAGATACAAACACCACCGACCCATATAAGCAATTGACCCTTCTTGGCTCTATAATAGCCCATTTTTAGTGAAATCGGAATAGTAGTTTTGGGACAACAAATTCGAGTCTGGAAGGAAAATTATTTTAATATTATTGCATGGTCAGCATTATGATAGGAATGTAGTATGAAAATTTTGTAAAGAAATTTTTACCAATTACATGTTTTATTTGACAAAAAGAACCAAATTGTATAAAATGCAAAAGTTAAATTCTAGTAGCTAAAGGGATAAAAAAGCTATGGAATTCAAACTGGAGGTCCTTATATGGCAAACAGACCATTAATAAGAGTTAGTAGATAAGTATGATTAGTCATCATTGGAAAATTAAATAAAGAAAAAGACTAAATTGGAAAGTGAAATAATAAAATATGATAAATAATAAAATAACATAAAATATCATCATTTTTATCATCTTTCCTAAAATTAAGCCATGGAAACCCTACCCATGGACATTAAGCTCAAGCAAGCTTATTTGGTTTAACTGGGTAAGTATCTTTGTCTCGTTTTTAGTCATTTTTATATTTTCGAGATCGTAATAACTTAATCTAGCTATCTCGGGGATTAATTTGTAAAGCTATCTAAGTGTTAGGGTTTTTCCATAGATGAGTTTGCATGAATTATGAAGTTTTATGGTAGAAGATTAAAGGTTGTTAATAGATAAAGATAAACAACTTTTGTAAAGGGAATTTTGATTAACTTATGATTTGGGGACTAAATTGAAAAGATGTAAAATTCATGGAAAAATTCTAAATTTTGGGAAATACATGGGCTATTATTGTTACATGAAAAAATCATCTATGCTTAGAATAAGGATTAAATTGCATGAATTTCATTTTCCGAGCCTAAGGACGAAATTGTAATAACTCAAAAGTATAGGGGTAAAATAGTAATTTTACCTAAGATGTGAATTGGACTGAATTGAGTATGAATTTCAATAAAATGATATTAAATTCATTTGTATAGATCCAGATATATCCAATACGGAGTTAAATTGAGGAAAAGAGAAAGTATCGGATTAGTAACTTTTGTGTACACGAATATTGTCGAGGTAAGTTCGTGTAACTAAATTGAGAATTTATATGTTTGAATTGAATGTTATGTATGTGAATTGAGTAATTGACATGTATGAAAATCAATCACATACTCGATAATGTTTGACAATATTAAGCCACGTTTGGATAAATGAAATTCGATGGATACAAGGTTCCTGAATTGGTTGTGGTCCTGTATGTGTTGTGGACACACCACAGCTCAAAAGAGCATCCTATTATTAGCTCTCATGAGCTTCCCATTATATGGTTCTTGCGAGCATCCTGTTAATAGCATTTCGGAGCATCCTGATTGGTTGTAATCCTGCATGTGTTGTGGACACACCGTAGCTCTTGTGAGCATCCTGATATATGGCTCTTCGAAGCTTCCCGATTAAAGGCTCTTTCATGAGCTTCCTAATTAATTTGCTCTCTGGAGCTTCCTGATATTAGCTTGCTTGAACCTTCCTAATATAGCTTATTTGAGCTTCTCGTTAATTACTCTCCGAAGCTTCCTGTTACATGGCTCACATGAGCTACCCTAATATGGCTCGAAAGAGATTCCCGATTAGGTGCTTGTATGAGCATTTCTGAATATGAATTGACAGATTACAGATTGGAACACTTTGTGTATACTACTCGTGTATCCATCGATATTTTAAATGATTCAACGGGCAAAATCCTGACATGAGAAAATATAAGTTCGAAATGAATCATTACCCGTATATACACGAAACACATAGGATTTACATATATAAACATATGATGCGGAAAGTATATGTACATGGAAATTTGATTATTGTTGAGCTCACACATGTTTCTTGATGTTTATATGATATACATGTCTAGCATTGTTGATGAGGATATGTGTTAGGGCATTTGGCCAAATTGATTGAGTATGCCTTGTATATTTACCTTTAATTTAAATGAATGGTAAGTTAATTTCATGTTATACAAACTTACTAAGCATTAAATGCTTACTCTGTTTTATTTCCTTTGTTTTATAGTATTCGGAGGCTCGTTGGGTTGGAAGCTTGGAGGAGATATCTCACATTATCCATCAACTCATTTTGGTATATGTAACAAACCAACTTTTGGGTTATAATGGCATGTATAGTTTAATTTCGCCAATGATAGCATGTATGTGTTTGGTTCTGATTAGCCATTTGAAATGGCTTAGGTTGGACATATTTTGATATGTATATATGTGTGGCTTAATCATGTTTGTTATGTTTTATATGGTTGAGCTAGTATGTATGATATAAATAAGCAAACATGTAGTTTTAGTTAAATAGGTAAGTTTGAATATTTAAACATTTGTGATGATATATTATGCCTAAGGCTTGGTTTTGGTTTGATTTGAATGTTTGGTATTGGCTTGTGAGTATGATAAAGTGGTAATGTAGGTGGAAGACAAATTGGGTAAGAAATGTGGCTTGAAAAATGGCCTATTTTTGTCCACACGGGCAGAGACACGAGCGTGTGTCTCAACTGTGTATGAGACATGGCCTAGCACATAGGTGTGTGACTTGGCCGTGTGTCCCTTGTATCTTTAAAATTTTAAAATAGAATGTTCAAAATTGTCCACATAGCCTAGGACACGGGCGTGTGGCTTGGCCGTGTGGCCCCTGCACCTAATTAATGCAAGTCAGTATGCTCACACGGCCTAGCACACGAGCATGTGACTTGGCCGTGTGACCCAAGTCAGTGAGCACCCTAATTTGGACACGGGCTGGGACATGGCATTGTGCCCCCATTTTCAATTCCCACACAGTCTGAGACACGGGTGTGTCTCTTGACCGTGTGAGCCACACGACTTCACCACACGAGCATATGTCCCCTGCACTTTGGAAAATTTTTGAAATTTTGCAAAAAATTCTCTGAGTACCCAGTTTAGTCCCGATTTATTTCTAATGTATATTTTGGGCCTCGAGGGCTCATATAAGGGACAACATGTATGATTTTGATTAGTTTCTGATATGAATGAGAAATGATATGAAATGTCTGTACTTAATCTATAAACTCTAGTAACGCCCTATAACCCTGTTTTGGTAACGAATATGGGTTAGGGGTGTTACATTTATTGGCATCAGAGCTACGGTTTAGCTGATTCTCGGACTAACATAGTGTATACGAGTCTAGCTATACATGTCATTACACAACCTATGATAGTGTGATATCTTCTGACCATTTTAAAACATGTTTTTCATATAGTAATGTCATCCAATCGAGCTAAATCCGAAGAAGCTAAAAGCAATGCTCAAGCTTCTGGACAAAAAGCAGCCTCAAGTATTAGAAGGCCCGTACCTCAGGGTCGAGGAGGAGAGGCTAAAGAATCCTTCTTCCAAATGATAAACAAATGGTTTACTGAATTGGTCAGAACAAATTCGACTGTCCAACAACCACCACCCCCTTCTATTTCTCAACTGATTCTCGATATGCCATAAGGTACAGAACTTGTTAGAACTGGTAAACCTCCTATAGATAAAATTTGTAAATATGGGGCAAAAGAATTCAGAGCTACTGCCGAAGATGATCCAGAAAGAGTTGAATTTTGGTTAGAAAACACTATTAGATTTTTGGATGAATTGTCTTGTACACAAGTCGAATGTCTGAAATGTGTTGTATCCCTATTAAATGACTCGGCTTACCAGTGGTGGAATACACTAATTTCTGTTGTACCAAAGGAGAGGGTCACTTGGGAATTTTTCTAAACTGAATTAAAAAAGAAGTATATCAGTTAGAGATTTCTGGATTAGAAACGAAAGGAATTTTTAGAGCTTAAAGAGGGCCACGTGACTATATCTGAGTATGAACGGGAATTTTTCCGACTGAGTAAATATGCTAAAGATTGTATCCCGACTGAAATCGCCATGTGTAAGCGATTTGAAGAGGGTCTGAATGAAGATATAAAATTTCTAGTTGGGATTCTTGAATTAAAAGAATTTGTTGTACTGGTTTATCGAGAACATAAAACTAAAGAACTGAGTAAAGAAAAGAGAAGCTGAGATGGACGCCAGAACTTCAAGTAAAAGATTTATTGAAAAGTCATATCAGTTGGCAGTAAAGAAATCAAAGAAATATCATGATCGTTCTACCACCTCTACGGGGTATTCTGGAAGAGATAGAAGTATTCAACGCTTCAGTCCAAGATCTTAGGCTACATCTATAGAAGGTGCAAATAGTGTTAGAAACACTAAACCCAGATGCAAGCACAGTAATAAACTGCATTTCGGTGAGTACCGCATGAAAAGCGGAGCCTATTTTAGATGTGGTTCCTTTGACCACTATCTGAGAGACTGCCCGAAAAAGTCTGAGAAATATACCGTCCAAACTTCAATACCGAGTAGCCCCACTACAAGAGGTACACCACCTTGTAATCCCGGCAATATGAGTGTTAGTTGGGGTACGAAAAAAGATTTAACTGTCAGATCTGAAGCACGAACACCAGCTAGAACCTATGCTATTCGTGCATGTGAGGATGCCTTTGGACCCAATGCTATTAGTAGTACTTTTTCTCTCCTTGATACTGATAAAACTACTTTGATTGATCCTGGTTCAACTCATTCATATATTTTCACGAATTCAGTGTCTAATAAAAACTTACCTATCGAGTCCATTGAATTCGTGGTTAAAGCATCAACCCCTTTAGGCCAGTATGTGATGGTGGATAAAATTTGTAAGAATTGTCTGTTAATGGTACGGGATTACTATTTTTCGGCTAACTTGATGTTATTGTCATTTGATGAATTTGATGTGATTCTGGGTATGAATTGGTTAACTCAACATGATGCCGTGGTAAATTGTAAACAAAAGCATGTTATGTTGAAAAATCAGAACTATGAAATACTCTATATTGAATCAGATGAAATAAATGGGTTGTCTAATGTGATATTAGCCATGTCAGCACAGAAATATGTCAAAAAAGGGTATGATGCTTATCTTGCTTATTTGTTGGACACTAAAGTATCTAAATCGAAGATTAAATCAGTGCTAGTAGTCTGTGAGTATCCTGATGTGTTTTCAAAGGAGTTACCTGGATTACCACCAATCAAAGAAGTGGAATTTTCTATAGATCTTGTTCTGGGTACAACACCGATATCTATAGCACCATATAGAATGGCCTCTACATAATTAAAAGAGTTGAAAGCATAATTGCAATAACTGACTGACAGGGGTTTTGGTCGATCTAGTTTTTCACCATGGGGTGCACCGGTTCTATTTGTTAAGAAAAAGGACAGATCATTGAGATTATTTATTGATTATCGATAGCTCAATAAAGTTACAATCAAGAATAAGTATCCACTGTCAAGTATTGATGACTTGTTTGACCAGTTAAAAGGTGCCACAGTGTTTTCAAAGATTGATCTCCGTTTCAGTTTTTATCAGTTACGAGTGAAAAACTCAGATGTACCGAAAACAACCTTTAGAACCAGGTACAGACATTATGAATTCCGTGTGATGCCGTTTGGCTTGACTAATGCACCTTCCGTATTTATGGATTTAATGAATAGAATTTTCAGACTGTATCTAGATAGATTTGTTGTGGTGTTTATTGATGATATTCTGTTATATTCCCGAGATGAAAATGAATATGCTGATCATTTGAGAATTGTTTTGCAAACTCTGCGTGAGAAACAACTGTATGCTAAATTTAGCAAATGTGAATTTTGGCTTCGAGAAGTTGGTTTTCTTGGACATATAGTATTTGCTGAAGGCATTAGAGTGGATCTGAATAAAATTTCAGCAATTGTTAACTGAAAGCCACCAAAAAATGTGTCTGAAGTCAGAAGTTTTCTGGGATTAGCTGGTTACTATCAGAGATTTGTAAAAAGGCTTTCAATAATAGCTTCTTCGATGACACGGTTGTTGCAGAAAGATGTAAAATTTGAATGGAAAGATAAATGTTAGCAAAGTTTTGACCGGTTGAAAGCCCTATTGACTGGAGCACCAGTTTTAGTTCAGCCTGAGTCGGGTAAGGAATCTGTGGTTTACAATGATGCATCATTGAACGGTTTAGGCTGTGTTGTGATGTAAGAAGGTAAAGTAATAGCCTATGCTTCTAGACAGCTAAAACCACATGAAAAGAATTACCCAATACATGATTTAGAATTGGTAACTATTGTTTGTGCATTGAGAATTTGGCGACACTATCTGTTTGGTGAAAAATGACATATATTCACTAATCATAAAAGTTTAAACTATCTGATGTCGTAGAAAGATTTGAATTTGAGATAGCGCAGGTGGCTTGAATTTTTGAAAGATTATGATCTGGTTATCGATTATGATCCGGGAACAGTAAATGTGGTTGCAGATGCTCTGAGTAGAAAATCTCTGTTTGCTTTACGAGCAATGAATACCCGATTGTCACTATCTGATGATGGTTCAATTTTAGCTGAGCTAAAAGCTAAACCGATGTTTCTACAGTAGATTTGTGAAGCTTAGAAATATGATAATGAGTTACAAGCTAAGCAGGTACAGTGTGAATCGACTTCTGATTCAAAATTTCAAATAGGACCGGATAATTGTCTGTTATTCAAAGGCAGAATTTGTGTACCGAAGAATTCAGAACTTGTACAGAGAATTTTACATGAAGCTCATAATGGTACTATGTCTATTCATCAGGGGAGTAATAAAATGTATAATGATTTGAAAAGGATGTATTAGTGGCCGAGAATGAAACGTAATATTTCTGAATTTGTATCTAAATGTTTGATATGTTAGCAAGTTAAAGCTGAACATCAAGTACCTTCAGGATTGCTACAGCCAATGGCGATACCGGAATGGAATTGGGACAGCGTTATTGTAGACTTTGTGTCAGAGTTACCCCTATCTCCGAAAAAGAAAGATGTCATTTGGGTAATGGTTGATTGTTTGACGAATTCTGCACACTTTATTCTGGTACATATGGATTTCTCCCTAGAAGAATTAGCAGAATTATATGTTTCAGAAATTGTTAGACTACATGAAGTACCAGTCTCCATTACTTCAGGCAGAGATCTATGGTTCACATCCCGATTTTGGAACAAGTTACAAGAAGCTTTGGGTACGCAATTACATTTCAGTATTGCATTTCATACTTACACCGATGGTCAGTCAGTGCGTGATACAGATTCTTGAAGATATGCTTCAGTGTTGTGTTTTAGAATTCGAAGGCAATTGGGAAAAATATCTGCCTTTAGTCAAATTCGCATATAATAATAGCTATCAGTCAAGTATAAAAATGGCACCATACGAAACTCTATATGGTCGTAAATGTAGAACACCGTTGTATTGGACTGAGCTTAGTGAGAAAAAGATACATGGAGTTGATCTGATTCGTGAAACTGAAGAAAATGTGAAAGTTATTCGAGATAGTCTGAAAGCAGCTTTTGATCGTCAGAAATCCTATGCGGATCTAAAACGAAAAGAAATAGAATTTCAAGTTGGGGACAAGGTGTTTTTGAAAGTTT
Source organism: Gossypium hirsutum (assembly GCF_007990345.1). NCBI lineage: Eukaryota > Viridiplantae > Streptophyta > Magnoliopsida > Malvales > Malvaceae > Gossypium > Gossypium hirsutum. Next base: position 25,474,511 of record NC_053448.1, on the reverse strand, counting down.
CACCTTGGAAGAAAGTTCTTTGGTTTGGCAGTAAAGGAAAATTGAGTCCACAATTTATTAGGTCATATGAGATCATTGAAAGAATTGGACCTGTTGCTTACCAATTGGCTTTACCACCAGAACTAGAAAAGGTTCACAATATCTTTCATGTGTCTATGTTACGACGGTATCGGTCAAACCCTTCACATGTTATCTCTTCGACAGAGGTCGAGATTCAGCCTGATATGACTTACAGTGAGGAACCGATCAGAATTTTGGCACGTGAGACGAAAGAATTGGGAAATAAAAAGGTAGCTTTTGTAAAAGTCCCCTGGAAACGACACGGTATAGAAGAAGCTACTTGGGAACCTGAGGAAACTATGAGAAATCACTATCTGAATCACTTTACTAGTAAGATTTTTGAGGACAAAAATTCTTTAAGGGAGGAGAGTTGTAACAGCCAGTTTTCAGTGAAATCAGAACAGTGGTTTTGGGACCACAAATTTGAATTTGGAAGGAAAATTATTTTAATATTATTGTATGGTCAGCATTATGATAGGAATGTCATATGAAAATTTCGTAAAGAAATTTTTACCAATTACATGTTTTAATTTGACAAAAAGAACCAAATTGTATAAAATACAAAAGTTGAATTCTAGTAGTTAAAGGGATCAAATAGCTGTGGAATTCAAATTAGAGGTCCTTATATGGAAAATAAACCATTAAGAAGAGTTCGTAGATAAGTATGATTAGTCATCATTGGAAAATTAAATAAAGAAAATGACTAAATTGGAAAGTGAAATAATAAAATATGATAAATTATAAAATAACATAAAATATCATCATTTTTATCATCTTTCCTAAAATTAAGGCATGGAAACCCTAGCCATAAACATTAAGCTGAAGTAAGCTTATTTGTTTTAATTGGGTAAGTATCTTTGTCCCGTTTTTAGTAATTTGTATATTTTTGATATCATAATAACTTAATCTAGCTATCTCAGGGATTAATTTGTAAAGCTATCTAAGTGTTAGGGTTTTCCCATGGATGAGTATGCATGAATTATAAAGTTTTATGGTAGAAGATGAAAGGTTGTTGATAGATAAACAACTTTTGTAAACGAAATTTTGATAAAAGTATGATTTAGGGACCAAATTGAAAAGATGTAAAATTCATGGAAAAATTCTAAATTTTGGGAAATCCATGGGCTATTATTGTTACATGAAAAATCATCTATGCTTGGAATAAGGATTAAATTGCATGAATTTCATTTTCTGAGCCTAAGGACGAAATTGTAATAACTCAAAAGTATAGGGGCAAAATAGAAATTTTACCTAAGATGTGAATTGGACTTAATTGAGTATGAATTGTATTAAATTGATCTTAAATTCATTCGTATAGATCCGGATAGATCAAATACAGAGTTAAATCGAGGAAAAGAGAAAGTAGCAGATTAATAACTTTTGTGTACACGAATATTGTCAAGGTAAGTTCATGTAACTAGATTGAGAATTTATATGTTTGAATTCAATGTTATGTATGTGAATTGTGTAATTGACATGAATGAAAATCAATCACATACCCGATAATGTCTGACAAGTATCAATCACATACCTAAATTGGTTATGGTTCTGCATGTGTTGCGGACACACCACAGCTCAAAAGAGCATCCCATAATTAGCTCTCATGAGCTTCCCGTTATATGGTTCTTGTGAGCTTCCCGTTAATAGCTCTTCGGAGCATCCTGATTGGTTGTGGTCCTGCATGTGTTGTGGACACACCGCAACTCTTATGAGCGTCCTGATATATGGCTCTTTGGAGCTTCCCGATTAAAGGCTCTTTCATGACTTCCCAATTAATTGGCTCTCCGGAGCTTCCCTATATTGGCTCGCTTGAACCTTCCTGATATTGGCTTATATGAGCTTCCCGTTAATGGCTCTCCGAAGCTTCCCGATACATGGTTCACATGAGCTACCCGTTATATGGCTCAAAAAAGTTTCCCTATTATGTGCTCGCATGAGTATTTCTGAATATGAATTGATGGATTACAGATTGGTACACTTTGTACGTACTATCCGTGTATCCATCGATATTTTAAATGATTCAACGGGTAAAATCCTGACATGAGAAAATATAAGTTCGAAATGAATCATTACCCGTATATACACGAAACACATAGGATTTACATATATAAACATATGATGCGGAAAGTATATGTACATGGAAATTTGATTATTGTTGAGCTCACACATGTTTCTTGATGTTTATATGATATACATGTCTAGCATTGTTGATGAGGATATGTGTTAGGGCATTTGGCCAAATTGATTGAGTATGCCTTGTATGTTTACCTTTAATTTAAATGAATGGTAAGTTAATTTCATGTTATACGAACTTACTAAGCATTAAATGCTTACTCTGTTTTATTTCCTTTGTTTTATAGTATTCAGAGGCTCGTTTGGTTGGAAGCTTGGCAGAGATATCTCACATTATCCATCAGCTCATTTTGGTATATGTAACAAACCAACTTTTGGGTTATAATGGCATGTATAGTTTAATTTGGCCAATGATAGCATGTATGTGTTTGGTTTTGATTACCCATTTGAAATGGCTTATGTTGGACATATTTTGATATGTATATATGTGTGGCTTTATCATGCTTGTTATGTTTGATATGGTTGAGCTAGTATGTATGATATAAATATAAGCAAACATGTAGTTTTAGTTAAATAGGTAAGTTTGAATATTTAAACATATGTGATGATATAATATGCCTAAGGTTTTGTTTTGGTTTGATTTGAATGTTTGGTATTGTCTTGTGAGTATGATAAAGTGGTAATGTAGGTGGAAGACAAATTGGGTAAGAAATGTGGCTTGGAAAATAGCCTATTTTCGTCCACACGGGCAGAGACACGGGCGTGTGTCTCAATCGTTTGTGACACACGGCCTAGCACATAGGCGTGTGACTTGGCCGTGTGTCCTCTACATCTTTAAAATTTCAAAATAGAATGTTCAAAATTGTTCACACGTCCTAGCACACGGGCGTATGGCTTAGTCGTGTGGCCTCTGCACCTAATTAATGCAAGTCAATATGCTCACACAGGCATGTGGCTTACTCGTGTGACCTAAGTTTGTGAGCACCCTAATTTGGACACGGGCGGCGACACGGTCGTGTGTCCCCATTTCGAATGCCCACATGGGTGTGTGTCCCTTGCACTTTGGAAAAATATTGAAATTTTGCAAAAAATTCTCTGAGTACCCGGTTTAGTCCTGATTTGTTTCTAATATATATTTTAGGCCTCATGGGCTCACATAAGGGACAACATATATGAATTTGATTAGTTTCTTATATGAATGAGAAACGATATGAAATGTCTGTACTTGATCTGTAAACTTCGGTAATGCTCCGTAAACCCTGTTCCGACGACAGATATGGGTTAGGGGTGTTACAGGCTCCTCACCAGATAAAATACAAGAACTTTACCTTCACTATTGCTTTTATCATCTTTCTTTATAATCTGCATCAACCCAGAGCATTAACCGACTAAAATCACTGTTGCTTGAAATTTGATAGTAATTTACAAATGGGTAAAAAATTGTATTTGCTAATTTCTAACCTTTTACCCCATGCATTTGACAACAATTTGTGTTCTAAGAAATCACTAAAGAGAGAGAGAGAGAGAGAGAGAGAGAGAGAGAGAGAGAGAGAGAGAGAGAGAGAGAGTGTGTGTGTGTGTGTGTGTGTGTGTGTGTGTGTGTGTATGTGTGTATGTGCGCACGGACGTAGGGTGGGAATAAATTGACCAAGCAAAGAATACTGAAACCGATGAAGCAAACAGTAGCTACCAGAAAAGCAACATCTGTTTTCCATAAGACAGTGGCGAGAGACCCATTCTCGATAGAGGAGAGTATGACAGAAGACAAGGCCAAATGAGATATTGAAAGGTTTGAATGGACAAGTAAAGGACAAACTAATTGCACTTACCAGGCATAGGACTTATTTGCTTAAGAAAAATAACTCAATTTTTTTTTTTATCTTTTGATAGTTGGAATTTGGCAAAGACAGCCCAATGTTTTTTTAGAACCCAATTTTTTCTCAGAGATATTTTTTATAGCTTTTTTTCTTTATCAAATCGGTTATGGTGGAAGAAATTTTTTCTATGGATGAAAAGGTAAACAAACTTTTCATATTTATTATTTTACTTATGTGGAAATACATTAATTTTTTTATTTTTATAATAAAATGTGATATCATTGTTTTTCATAAAGTTTAACAAAAAATAATGGAACATAGATAACGGTGTTAATGATACAGGAATATTGAATTAAAATTAAAGTTTTATATATATAATTGAAGAAATTTAAAATTTGTATATATGATTATACATTAGGTCAAAATTAATGTATAATTTTAATATTTATCCCAAAAGAAAAAAAAGGTAATTCAATCATTCTCAGTGCTTTCAGCATTTGAAGCAATTGATAGAATACGAATGATAAAAAAGGTGCGTTTAGTGTACATAAAACTTATGTTAAAAGAGAAACTATTTGTCAAACTTTACGTGACTGAATGGTAAAAATCCAATCAGCTCGTACAACCCCCCGGCGGGAAATAAAGGTGAATTATTTTCTATTTTCCCTTCATTTTCCGATGTTATTTTTCATATATATTAGTTTAAGACATTATTTAGTAAATTGCACGTGTTAGTCAATTAGTTGTGGAAATAGCTGATATCGGATCTAGGAGAATCCGACTTTAAAGTCGGCATCCACGACGCATAACGAAGTCGGCACTGTGCCAATTTCACCATATCATAATTCTTTTTCGTTCAATTTGAAGATGATATAATATCATAAATAATCTTTGGAAGCTCATTAAAATTTCAAAATAGTCCATCCATACTTAGAAGTTGTACCTCTTTGACAAGTTAACCTTAAATTCTCATATTTTATAAATAATTGTCATTCCATACTTTAATTTTTCAAGTCATATAATATTTTTTAATTTAAATAAAAAATATTGTTTAATATTTTAAATTAAAAATAAAACTTTAAATATAATTCTAAATTGAAGCGAAAATATTGAAATTTTGATAAACTTCAAGGACTATGTTCAAAAATTTAAGACCAAACTAATAAAATTTTAAATATAATTTTGAAGTGGATGGACTAAAATGAAAAGTTAATGAATTTTTAGTGATCATGTATGATATTATTCAATTTTTTAGGGGAAGTTGGGTCCTCCAAATGTCGACTTTTTATGCTCAAATAAAAGGTATAATATCATACATGATCCCTAAACATTCATTAACTTTTCAATTTAGTCCATCCACTTCAAAATTATATTTAAAAATCTATTAGTTTCATCTTACAATTTTCAATATAGTCCTTAAATTTTATCAATTTTTTATATGATCCCTTCAATTTAGAATTTTATTTAAAAAGTATTCTTTTTCTAATTAAAAATATTAAACTAAATTTTTATTTAAATTAAAAATTACTATATGACTATAAAAATTAAAGTATTGAAATACAAGTAGTTATAAAACATGAAAATTATGATTAACTTGTTAAAGAAGTATAATTTTTAAGATGAATGTTTAGGGTTTAGGGTTATGATTTACTTTTGAACCTGCAATTGGATGGAGTATATTGAAATTTAATTAGTTTGCAAGGACTTTTTATGATATTATTGACCGCGCGTCAATGTAAGAACACATGGCAGAGAATTAGCACAAAAAATAGAGATTTAAACAAGGCTTTGACTACAAGTGTGACATGTCAGTTGTAATTTTTGTAAGTGTACAATGAAACACTTAAAGCATTCCAATGATCAAACCCAAAGGAAACAAGGTGATATGGTGAATTGACAACGATTAAACACGCAATTAGAAAGTCTAGCTAGCTAGTGTCTAAGTGGCATAGTATGACAATCCATAAATTGAGGTGAATTAAGCTAATACCTAACAGACTAAATTGAATAAACACCAAAATTACAAAAGTATTAATCAGATAAAATAAAGTAGTTGGTTAATATCCATGTCGATAATCAACTCTCAGATTAGGGATCTAAATTGCTTAAACTCCTAATTGGTCAAATGTTACCTCTCGGCCACCATTTTACTCAATTAGACAATTTATCCAATTTATCTTTCAACCTCACAAAACTAAACCGAGGAAAATCGAATTTATTCCAAATAGGTTCTCCTTTTGGTCTCACCTATCTCAATGTTCTCCTAAAGTCGTCAATTTTAGGTTTTGAAATTTATTTGATTTAATCCAATTTCTTGCAATCTAGTCCCTAAACCTAAAATTAATCATTCAACAGTTCAATCAATCGATCACAAAGAAGTTTAGTTCCTACTCATCATCAAAACATAAGGTGTAACACCCAACTCCTGACCCAATTGTCGAATCCGATATCTGAGATGCCACATTCATTTCCAAAGAAATTATGATGTTCTTTCAATATTCAACGAGAAATTATTGAAACAATTAAATGTTACAACTACAAAAAAAATTATTTATTCTAATATGCATCATAAGAGAGCTTACAAAAGCTCTCATACTAATTTTTTCAATCAATTTGCTCATTTTCGATTAGACTAAGGACATGCTTAGGTTCATCTACTAATACAAGCTATCTTTTCAGACTATGATCCGACAGCGTAATACCACTTAGTATCAGTTTAAACAATAGACAACCAATGAGCAACATTTGCTTCTATTTTTCTTTGTGCGCAAAAACCTTTTGAGGAAAATAATACAAAGTATATTAATTTAATTCATTAATAATTTCATTTATCAATCTGTTCAAAAATATTACAAGTGTACTAAGACGAAAATACTACACTTAGGGTACCAAATCCAATAGTCTCCCACTTGCTCTAATGAAGGTCATGTTTCTCATTCTTGTACCCCTCCATATGTTTCCCAAAGAGATCTTTAGTATAAGAGTCTTGGCTAAATGAATCCCTGGGGTTTGTCCTCATACACAATCTTTGACTACGTCTACCATTTAGTCAAACACTACTGTCTCTCTTATGTATTTTGTCCTTATTTGGTTAATTCAGTTTTAGCTATATCCACACTATTCTAGTGTCATAGCTTTTCCATACCTCATATCTAGCCCTTCACAATGAAGTTAGCAGTGCAACCCTTATTAACACTTTTTCACACAATGGACCTGCCATCCAGGATAAAAACACAGCCTGATGTCGATTTTATCGAACCTCGACACGTTTGGAAGTCAGAATTAGTATATTTGATAGGAGTGAGATCTCTTCCAGAATACACAAGCATATAATGTTTAACTCTTTGCCAGTGCCTTAGTCCTGGACTTGTCTGATATCGACTTGCCAACCCCACTGCAAAATTGATATCTGGACGCATGCATGGCATAGCATACATGAGACTTGCTACTGCCAAAGCATAAGGAACCTTTCTCATGTTCTCTCTTTCTTCCACTGTCTTAGGACAATTATCTAAAAATAGATGAAATCCCCATACGGAGGGTTGATTTCCCTTATTTGAATCGATCAGTGCATAATGCTCCAATATCTTGTCTATGTATGAAGCCTGAGATAGTGCTATTACTTTATTCTTTCGATCCCTTAGGATTCAAATACCTAGAACAAATTTAGTTTCTCCCAAGTCCTTCATGCTAAACTATTGGGTTAACCAAAGTTTAACCAATGATAATGTCCCTACATCATTTCCAATTAGTAGGATGTCATTGAAATATAGAATGAGAAAAACCACCTTTTCATCCCTTAAACGTTTGTAAACATGGAAACACGAAAATTTATGTGTTTTTACATGCCCTTTTTAACTTAAAATCATGTTATTTAGGTTAAATTCTTGTCGAAAAATAATTAAATATAATAAAATAATTAAATTATGTTAAAAATATGAACATGATGAATTTCAATTAATTTTATAGTTAATTTTTATTAATTTTGACTATTTTCGACAGATTCGCACAAAAGGCGAAAATTGGCTCGGCAGACAAAGCTCGAAGAATAAAATCGAGAAGCAATTTGAAGCATCAAGGCAAATTTATTTCTAGCCTAAGATGGTCCAAAAATGTGTTTTAATTCATAATATAATTAATTTTAATTTATTCCCAATTTAATTTGGGCTAAATAAATTATTATTAAATAATTATGGAAAAAAAGGGTCCAGTGGAATCACATTGGTTGAACCGAATCTAGTGAACCAAACCTGCCATAAATTGGACTGCCCAGAACTGTCCATATGCTGACCCAAATCAGCATTTTAGCTGACTAAATAATCTTGCAAAGAAGCCCTTGAATAACTTTCAACCTTGCATTCAAACCCCTCCAAAAAATATGGCTTTATGGATTTGCCCCAGGCTATTTTTAGCAAAGTTGAATCTCTCAACTTTGCCTTGTGTGTGGCCAGCCAAGGGGGATCTCTTTGGCTGATGGAATTTTATATTTTTAACAGCCACAATCAGCTATAAAAGCCACCCCTTGCTGATCATTCAACACATTCCTCATTCACATCTTTTCTCTCACAATTCTTCTCTCCTCTCTCACTTTTTTCTCTCATTTTCCCATTCAAAGTTCCTTGCTCTTGTGCCAATTTCTCCTCTTGGGAAAGGGGTATTCTTCAGCCATTTTGGAGCATCAATTTAGTGTTCATAGAAGCCTTGACTGGCAAGGACAACAAAGAAGGAAGAACGGAGCAACCTAGTCAAGCCATGGAAAACCACCAGATTTGATTCTTGTTCCTTATCTCTTTAATTTTTTTTTGTTTTTATGATGAACATATCTATGAATATTTATGCTATTGGAATGTTTAATTTAATCAGCTTAGCTTAAATTTAATTCATGTTGGGTTGATTGCATTTCGTCCTCTTGATTTGTTAAATTTATGTTTATGCTGTTATAGGCCTTGGTAAAATGTTTGATTAACTAAAACCGTGATAAAGTTATTCTTGCATTACAATTGTAAGATAACTAAAGAATTAATTATTTAAACGCATTGAAATTGTAATTAATGGACACAGTACTTAATCAGTGCATGTTTATTCTTCTAAGGTAGCTGAAGTTAATTTAGCATTGTATTTGGCGATACATATGCCTTGCATAACTTGCAATATTATTGTGATTAAACTGTTTCAAGGTAGAAATACTCTGTTACCTCACTTGATCTTTTATATGCTTGTGAAGATTGATTAATCATGTGGATTGACATTGAAAAATGTTCAAGAGATTGATTAATTTAATAAGTATGTATAAGCAGTAGTTAGCAAATTACCGAGTTGCCATGAATTTGTTCGTAGCACTATAAACATAGGTTTAATAATTCTAAGTTAAAGGAATGTAATTAACCTAACACAATTATATCATCTTGATTAAACCTTATTTGAAATCGTGCATTAGAACCTTTTTATTTTTAAATTTTTTTACTTAGTTTTTAACCCTTAGTTTTTTAATCATCTTTACACCAAAATATTTTCCATCATCAAAGTGTTTTAACATTAATTTCATAAATATTATTTTTTACAGTCTCTGTGGATACGATAACTAGACATTTACTTGTCACTTTATTACTTGTTGCGATTGTGTACACTTGCACAATTTTTTATTTCCAAGTTTTTGGCGCCGTTACTGGGGATTGTCTTAAAAAAGCCATTATTTGTGAATCTGTTTGTACATTTTGGTTTATTTATTTTCCTGTTTAAATATTTACTTACTTAATATTTTTGTGATTATTTCAAGTGTTTATGAGTATTGACTAGATTATCGACTTACTCCCTGTGGACCCTAAAATAGAATGAACCTTTCGACAGCGAAGAAGACAAGCGAACTAGAGAAGGACTGAAGAGATAAACTTTGAGAATATGAATCAAGGAAACAGAGCAAACCTTGCTCAGAATCCTATCCTTATTGCTGATGATAGGGATAGAGCTTTACGACAATATGCCGTGCCAGTATTTAACGATCTTAATTCAGGTATTAGGAGACCTAAAATCGAGGCACTACAATTCGAGCTGAAGCCAGTCATGTTCCAGATGCTTCAGACTGTGGGCCAATTTAGTTGAATGCCTACTGAAGATCCTTATCTTCACTTAAGACTATTTCTGGAAGTGAGCGATTCTTTCAAGTTAGCCGGAGTACCCGAAGATGCATTACGACTAAAGTTGTTCCCATATTCGCTAAGGGACAGAGCTCGTGCCTGGTTGAACTCATTGCTACTGAACTCCATTTCTATATGGCAAGAGTTGGCCGAGAGATTCCTCATGAAGTATTTCCCGCCGAGCAAGAATGCCATGTTGAGGAATGAGATCACTGCCTTCCAACAAATGGATGATGAGTCCCTGTATGAGGCATGGGAAAGATACAAAGAGTTATGAAGAAAGTGCCCTCATCTTGGAATCCTACATTGCATTCAACTTGAGACATTCTATAATAGTCTCAACATTCACTCAAGGATGGTAGTGGACACCTCTGCTAATGGTGCTCTCCTTTCTAAGTCTAGACATTCTATAATGGGTTTTATCCCTTTCAGCCTACAAGTTCCCATACTGATTTGGAATACATAGAGTCTGTCGCAACTTTCATAGCTCTTTTTCAGAGCTTGGAGTCAGCACTCTACATTGCTTCATCATATGTGAGTAGGTCATCATCTTCCTGTTCAGCAAACTCAGTGTTAAAAACACTTACTTCATCATATGGTTTTTGTCTCAATCAATCCCTTATACAAACTCAAATCAACCATTAGACATCTAATGGCATAGTTTTTCCAATTTGGTTCTCAAAAGCAATAAAATGTAACAGAAGACTAACATTGAATCTAAAATCTAAGAATTGAGGAAAAGAATTAAAAAAAACTCTTAAGCGACTTGAGAACAAGCTATTAATTACTTGAAAAAGCCTAAGTTGACGTATCAAATTACGATAGATCAAATTCCATCCCACTTAAGTCTTTGCTTTTTGTAAGGAAACACTTAAGACATTAACACATACAACTAGACAGCCCCTGAACAATGGTAAAATATGGTAATTGGCCAATAGATATGTACAATGAAGTTGACTCTTTTAACATAAAAATTAATAATGATAAATATCAAACTCAACACTTTTAGAGTAAATAAATAAGTTCACAAAATTATAGAATGAACAGACATAGAGGCAATCATGCAAAAACACCATTGTACATGTTATTCCATCAAAGAAACTTATGTAAATATAATGTATATACACAAGAGATATTAAATCTTACCTGTCACCAAATTTAGTAGTCAATTCAGGTCAATTATGTACTTAAGGAGCTTGTTTTCTAACCAACTTAGGATTTTAATTTACGTTTTCAATGGGTCAACCGATGAACAGTGGCATTACCAGAAAACAAAAATCATTATGCAAAATCAAAAGTAAATGTTTTGGCAGTTACGTCATTCAATACAAACTAGTAAACCAATATTAAAATACCGCTCAGTGGATTATAATTTATATAATACATTCTTATGGTAAGAGAAGAGTATGCTAAAAAATGTTCATCATAGAGAAGTTAAAATATTGGCGAAGTGTGATTAATCAGTTTATATAATAAGTTATATGAAGGAAATCCAAAATTCATTTCATACTTCACTCAAACAAAAGAAATCTAAAAATATAGGTTACCCTAATTGATATACATGTTACAAACTAACAATAAATGGCTCACAACGAGTCCGTGGTCTAGCTAAGTCTCTTACAAGAGTCTGGAGTCTTTACAGAACCTAAAATGGTAGAGGACACTAGGTAAGTTCAAAATGAACTTAATGAGTTCCAAATGTAACACCCCATACCCAACCTAGATGTTAAGACCAAGTCTAGAGGCTACATCAAAACGTTTAAGGGAATAACCAATCTTTAAGTATTTTAAATTTTTTATACAAAAAATTTAAACAGTTAAACCAAAATGGAAATCCGAACTTACAAATCGTAGTCTAAAATAAAAGATACGTTAGTTCAAATTTAAACAAGCAGAAAAATATGTAAAATAGAGAGATGACTGAGCTCCTGACACACTGAGCCTCCTAAGTCTGTAGGTTACCTATAATTCAGTCAACAAATAGAATGAGTTTATAACTCAATGTGTGACACAGAAATAAAGACAAGATAGCAATATAAATATAACATTAATTTCCCAAATTTAGATATGGAATCAGAAACAGATGATACTCAGTATTATCGTAACAATTCAGATAATATGCAAAACAGATCAGATACAGATGTAGAATAGATCAGAATTAGATGCAATTTCTTACCCTCATCCGCTACACACCATCTTTGACAATCCTAACACACCATATAGGGTATCAAGTACCCATCCAGCCCTACACACCAATTAGTGTCAGTATGACATATTTCAAAGTGATTATAGACTAGTTTTCAGATTAGTATGCGATAAATCGCCAGAATTAGATACAGATTTGTGGCTTAGCCACTCAATTCGACAGATCATTAAACTGCCAACACTTTCTTTTTTATACCATTCCCACCAAATGCAGACTCGGATTACATATGTTCGATATTAAAGATATACATACAGTATTCCAAATACAATTCATAATAAAAAAAATGCAGATCATTATCATTTAATAATTATGGCATCAATTATACATACAAATAATCGAGTATTCAACCTCAAAATATTGGATATCACTTATACAGTCTAATTCAGATCATACGGACCCTATGAAAGGCCTATGTTCGATTCGAATGACAATTATGGCCCTAAGAAATATTTTAGTATTTTGGCCCACACACTCGTGTGGATTCACATGGCCTCGATGTCTGGCTCGTGTGGTCCACACGGCTTGGCACACGCCCCTGTGGCCCTTTTATATATCATACATAGCCTACCACAAGGCCTCGCACACAGCCATGTGGCTCAAACCAATAAGTTACATGATCGAGCACACAGCCTTGTACACACCCGTATAACCCAATACCCAAAATATTACCCATACGACCTAAACACACGCCCGTGTCTCTGGCCCTGTGATCTTATTTCTAAAATAATGAGTTACACGATCTGGACGCACGTCCATGTCCCTAGCCCGTGTGCCTCTATTTCATAAACAATGAGCTATATAGTCTACCAAATACTCAATTAATCTCAAACAAAACGTTAGATTTAACGCACAAATCAAGTTACGTCAAAAAGCTTTGACGCTAACCCAAACTCAAAAAATGAACCCTTACCTTTACACGGTATAGCAAATCACAAAACTAGGGCACTGAGGGATTGATATCTATACAATCTTCGCCTAACAAAAGATCAAACGAACCCTTAAGCACAAAAATCAAGCAATTAAGCAAACCCCCTTTGACAAGGCAAACGAACAAACACTAACAGAAGAAATTCACAGTAAAATTACATAATTAACATTTCGATCGAGTTATCACGAAGCAAACAACTCCCCCGACACAACTGCAACAAGAATTTAACAGGAATGGTTCAAGAATGAGCACACAAAAAGAAACAATGAAGAGCAAAAATAAAAGAGGAGAACAAAATAAGGTAGAACAAGAAATAAAAAAATAAAAAACAACGTCAACTCTAGAAGGAAAGAACGAAGAATTAATTTTTTTAAAAATTTCTCACTTCAATTACGAAATAACACTAAAAATTATATTTATTTTTCATTTACGTAGAGACTCGAGCACAAGACCGAAGGGTACACAGAAGCTTAATCATTGAACCACTAGACTCATCATTGGTACAAGCTAGCGCAAAATTATACTTAAAAGGAGGGTTCAAGGTCTAAGCTTCAAATTAATAGGAATAACAAAAAGATTCAAAAGTGGGTCTTGAACCACCGATCTCAGGCACACAACAGAACACTTAACCACAGAAGCAGAGACTTAATTATTTATATAATTTAACAACAGACATTCAAAATTTGAGGCGTTACACCAAGTATAATCGATAACCTTTTTATCAAGGTTTCAAGGAAACGAAAACAATCTAAATAATTAAAACATTTGATATTATCAAACAGCTTACATGTGGATGCAGCCTTATAATTTCCTACAA